>NC_057795.1:78892519-78905511 GCF_018294505.1 Triticum aestivum | reverse complement strand
AGGCAGGGAGGAGGTGGCCTCCTCGGCCGCGCGCGTGCGAGCACGCAGCTGCTCCCACTGGCAAGAGGAAGACGACAGGGGGGGGGGAGTAGCGGTGGCGGGCTGGGCCGGCTGGGCCGGTTCTGGTGGGCTGCACGGGTGAGGCCAGGTAAGTCCTTCTCTCTCTCTCTTTTATTTTTTTCTTCTGTTTTGTTTTATTTAATTTCGTTTTGCCACTGTTTTGAATTTTAAACAAATTCAAACAATGCCAAAAACTCCTCTGGATAATTTTATTTGGCTAGATGGACTTTTCCAAAAGCTCATAAAATATTTCAGGGGTATTTAAAATTATATTCTAATTATATGAATATAATTCAAATTCAAATAGCTAATGATTTAAATTCAAAGTCCCAAAAATAAATCCTTAAAAATGTTCAATATTTTGGTTGGGACCAGAACCCTTACCAAAAATTATCAAACATTTAAGAAGAGCCTTTTGGAGCAATGAATGAGATTTCTAGGGTTTTTGCCCCTCTTTTATTTAGGGTTTTGAGGCTTCCAATATTCCTCAATTCAAGTTTCAAAAATATAGACATGATGCACACATGAAGCTAGGCTAGAGCAATGCCAGAAGCTAGGGATGTGACAATGTATTTTGTTAATCGGCGTGAATCTAACCTTTATCTGTTCTAAAATTAGTTGTAGCAAAATGTTAAAGGCGCCAATGTTGATTTTTGTAAGGAAAACTGCCTGGTAGTTTTCCATACTGAGCTGCATGAATGTACTATCTCATATCACGCACATTACTGAATTGTAGTGCTTCTCTGGTTGCCCATTCATTCATTGTGTCAATGTTGCTTTCGTACTACCTTACCTGGCTGATGATAGCTGTGCCATATTGTGTTAATTTGGTGTAGGCTACTTGCCCAAACGTTCGTTGTGTCAATGTTGCTTTCCTATTATCTGACTTGGCCAATGATAGCAATGCTAGTGTGTTAATTTTGTGTAGGCTGCTGAAGATAAGAAGACAAACTCTGAAAACAGTAAGGCAACCCCATTGTTTCTTTCCAGTAAATCTAGGCCAGGTAATATGGCAATAACTCATGATTAATTTGTTTGGTTCCCGTCCTAATTTATGTTATGATGCAGTGGTCGAGACACTCTCCACTATCAATAATACAAGCCTGCCAAAATCGCCATCTAAATCTGTTCAGTATCCTCTGTCTCGAATGCAACGGAATAAATGTATGTTTGTGAACCAATTAATGGCTGAAGCAATGATGGAAATGGTGGATGGATCAGAGGTGCAGAATCGTGCAACACAACAACTGATCAATGTTTTCAGAGACAGTGTCGCAAAGCAGAAAGAACTTGCCCACATGCTTATGGG
Source organism: Triticum aestivum (assembly GCF_018294505.1). NCBI lineage: Eukaryota > Viridiplantae > Streptophyta > Magnoliopsida > Poales > Poaceae > Triticum > Triticum aestivum. The sequence continues at coordinate 78,904,142 of NC_057795.1, read as the reverse complement.
CGTCATCTGTGCTGAGGTTGTAGATTGTGATGTTGTAGATGGTTAGGTTCTGCTCATTTATTTGCACTGGCATCAATCTTTGATTGCCCAGTGGATGTAATTTCCTATAATATATGCTGGATGTGCAACGGTATTCCCTGTATGCCATACCTTTGTGTGATCGGTTTTGGTCCTGTGCATAATTTATCGTCGTAATGGGCTCAAATTATCTAATGATCCATTTGAGTCGGCCTTCAATGCTCTGACTTGACAAAAATATCGGTCTTTGAAATATTGAATTGATATTCAGACGGCTTAGAGATGTAAATCTTGCCGACTTATGATTACCAAATTTGTCGGGTTATAAATAAATGATGCCGGGTCATGTAATTGTTGCTGATGCCGGGTTAATCTTATGATGACACCGGGTCATAAACTTTGCAGATTTCTCTGATAATAATATAATACCTGATTTTCTCAAAACTGAGAATTTGAAGTTATTCCTCCCTTATATGCATATCACCTGTAGCCCCCAAGTGTCAGGTTGTCATGCTTGCAGCAACCTGGGACTTGCAATTGTTTTATGCTCATGAAAACTTCAACCAACATAGCGATACAAAGAAGGAACTAGCAAGCAAAGATAGAAGTGATATCGAGGGCAATGGTCATCTTGCCTGAGATCCCGCAAGAAAGAAGAACGAGTCCAAGAAGAAGACAAACGGACGTAGTCGAACGAATACTCACAATCCGCAACGTTATCGGAACTAAGAAACAACACCGGAAAGAAGCAAACAACATGGTAAACAATCATCACATAACATGGCATGATGCACATTCAAGTATGATGCATGTCCGGTTTAAATATGCATGACATGGCAAAGTGCACAAACAACACAACAATTTAAGTGGAGCTCAATATACAACGAGTTGCATATTGATGAAACACCACATCCAATTATTTAGTTCGCTCTCGTTTATGAACAAGAAAAGTTTAAATGTTGGTTAACATGGCAAGAGGTGAAACATGAGCAAACCACCTATTTAGGAAAGTTTAAATGATGCCGGAAACAACAAACAACAATTCTGGAAAATCCCCATATGTTATTTAGCAATTTAATGCAAGAACAATTTTAAACATTTTAAATGTTGTTATCATGACGTGGATGACATATACAAGTTTTATGCAATTTTTATGAAAATGTTGACATAATATAAGATATGAAGCATTTGTCACCATGGCGGAACAAAAGGGGTGCCGCGGCAATGACAATGGAAATGGTGCCACGGCAACATTCTGATGATCCGGCAACTCGTTGAGATACCGGTGCAAAAGAAAGTGTGGGCGTGAGCATGCAAAAGATGGCGGGGTGATCCTGGATTACCGGGTTCCCATGGGTCGACGACATGGCAAACGAGTAGGAACGTGGAAGGATCAACTCAAACATGGTGCAAACACGAGCACCTGATAAAACACACGTGCATTCGGTCCACGCGTGATCGTCTCGTGGTTATACCTTTGTAGTGTGCTTTTTCGGAGCGGTTCGAGTTCATCGAGGGAAGTAGTGGTACACGGGCCATAGTGGAAGTAGTTGTTCTCGCGACGGTAGTGGAAGTAGTTGTACATGTTTCGTAGATGAACTAGGCATAACCGTGCGGCAGTCGAACTTGGCGACGATAGTGGTACACATTGTCTTGTCGAATCCGAGCGACGGTAGTCATACACGACATGTTGTGGAAGTAGTGGTACACATATTGTAGAGGAACTTGATAGAATACAGTATCCAGGGTCGTCGCGATACTGGTAGCTCGTGTAACTCCATAGTTCATTGCGTAATCGTACACGAGTCTATGGCGAAGATAGTCGTACATGCACGTAGATGAACTTGACGGGTCCTGACGTCCTGGTACTTGGCGTCCTCTCGGCCTTGACGATGTAGAAATGAAACGCGATGGTAGTGGTACTTGGCCCTGCCTCAGGAGGTCATCGGAGGTGCGTGGGGGCAGCAGAGATGGCGCTACGCGGACGCGGGCACAAGATGGGTGATGGGGTGGCGAGGTGACTCGAGGCGTGAGGAGGGGGATTTCAAACTTATTTTAACCCCATATTTTTTATGTGTCCAAAATGCACCGTTCAAAGGAACATCAACAATTTTCAACCGTTTCTAACTTTATTTGGTATTTTTCATGCATTTACTGATTTTTTGAGCTAAATTACCCCGAAATTGAAAAGCACTATAAATAAACTCTGGAAAGGTTGAAAGTAGGCATGGTATCATCATTTCACCCACATAAAAATGTGCTAGAATGTTGAGACGGTTACGGAAAAAATTGGATGCAATTCATGTACAAAATGGACAATCTCTTTCGAAGTATTAGGCTTTCAGACGAAAACTCATCTCTTACAAAGGGATTTCATTTTTTTGAACTTATTTTAACTCCAGACTTTTTGTGTGTTCAAAATGCATCATTAAAAGGCGCATCATCAATTTTCAACCATTTCTGACTTCATTTTGTATTTTTCATGCATTTACTGATTTTTTTTAGCTAAATGACCCTGAAATTGGAAAGCACTACAAATGAACTCTGAAAAGATTGAAAGTTAGCATGATATCATCATTTCAGCCATATAGCATGTGCTACAAAATTGAGAGGGTTGCGGAAAAAACTGGATGCACTTCATGTACAAAATGGCAATCTCTTTCAAAGTACAGGGTTTCGGATGAAAACTCATCTGTTCCAAAAGGCATTTCATTTCTTAACATGTAACTGGAGTGATATTCTAGATCAAAGGAATCATCAGAATAGTTGTGGAGAGAAAGTCTTCACTTTTTCTTCGTGTGTGTCCCTTGCTTATTGCGCCGTAACCATGGATAATCTTCATCGTTTAACAGGGTGTTTGGGTCAGCCTTGACTTTGAAGGGAGGAATTTCATGGAACTTTTCATAATCTTTAGACATGTCTGTCTTGCCCTCCACTCCCACGATGTCTCTTTTCCCTGAAAGATCTATGTGGCGCTTTGGCTCATCGTATGATGTATTCGCTTCCTTATCTTTTCTTTTTCTTGGTTCAGTAGACATGTACTTCACATAGAAAACCCGCGCCACATCATTAGCTAGGACGAATGGTTCGTCTGTTTACCCAAGATTGTTGAGATCCACTGTTGTCATTCCGTACTATTGGTCTACCTGTACCCGGCCCCCTGACAGATTAACCCATTTGCACCGAAACAAAGGGACCTTAAAATCATGTCCATAGTTAAATTCCCATATGTCTACTATGTAACCATAATATGTGTCCTTTCCCCTATTGGTTGTTGCATCAAAGCGGACACCACTGTTTTTGTTGGTGCTCTTTTGATCTTGGGCGATCGTGTAAAACGTATTCCCATTTATCTCGTACCCTTTGTAAGTTAATACAGTCGAAGATGGTCCTCTAGCCAACGAGTACAGCTCATCTACAACAGAGTTGTCACCCATGAGATGTGTTTGCAACCAACTACCGAAAGTCCTGATGTGTTCACATGTAATCCGGTTGTCACACTGCTCCGGGTGTTTGGAGCACAGAATATTCTCGTGTTCATTGACATATGGGGTCACCAAGGTATAATCCTGTAGAGCTGTGTAGTGTGCTTGAGACCAAGAATGCCCGTCCCTACATATTATTGAGTCCGCTCCTAGCGTGCCTTTTCCAGTCAATCTCCCTCATACCGCGGTTGAGGAAGACCAATCTTCTTAAGGTCGGGAATGAAGTCAACACAAAACCTAATGACCTCCACTATTTTATGACCCGTGGATATGCTTGCTTCTGGCCTAGCACAGTTACAAACATATTTCTTTAAGACTCCCATAAACCTCTCAAAGGGGAACATAGTGTGTAGAAATATAGGGCCCAGAATGCCAATCTCGTCGACTAGATGAACTAGGACGTGTGTCATGATATTGAAGAAGGATGGTGGGAACACAAGCTTGAAACTGACAAGACATTGCACCAAATCACTCCTTAACCTTGGTAGGATTTTTGGATCGATTACCTTCTGAGAGATTGCATTGAGGAATGCACATAGCTTCACAATGGCGAATCAAACGTTTTTCGGTAGAAGCCACCTCAATGCAACCGGAAGTAGTTGTGTCATAATCACATGGCAGTCATGAGACTTTAGGTTTTGGAACTTTTTGCCATATTTATTATCCCTTTATATTCGACGGGAAGCCAGACGGGACCTTCATACTGAGCATGCATTCAAAAAAGATTTCCTTCTCATCTTTGGTAAGAGCGTAGCTGGTAGGCCCTTTATACTTCTTTGGATGTATGCCATCTTTTTCATGCACACATTGATGGTCCTCCCGTGCCTCTGGTGTATCTTTTGTCTTCCCATACACGCCCAAGAAGCCTAGCAGGTTCATGCAAAGATTCTTCATCACATGCATCACGTCGATTGCATAGCGGATCTCTAGGTCTTTCCAATAGGGTAGGTCCGAAAATATAGATTTCTTCTTCCACCTGGGTGCACGTCCCTCAGCTTCATTTGGAACATATAGTCCGCTGGGACCCTTTCCAAAGATTACGTGTAAATCAATGACCATATCAAGTATGTGATCACCAGTACGAACGGCGGGCTTCTTCCGGTGATCTGCCTCACCTTTGAAATGCTTGCCTTTCTTTCTACATTGATGGTTGGTCAGAAGAAATCGATGATGTCCCATGTAGACATTTTTCATGCATTTGTCCAAATATATACTTTCGGTGTCATCTAAACAGTGCGTGCATCCGTGGAATCCCTTGTTTGTTTGTCCTGAAAGGTTACTGAGAGCAGGCCAATCATTGATGGTTACAAACAGCAATGCATGTAGGTCAAAATCCTCCTGGTCGTGCTCATCCAACACACGTACACCTTTTCCATTCCACAGCTGTAAAAGTACTTCAACTAATGGCCTTAGGTACACATCAATGTTGTTGCCGGGTTGCTTAGGGCCTTGGATGAGCACGGCATCATAATGAACTTCCACTCCATGCACAACCAAGGTGGAAGGTTATAGATACATAGAGTCATGGGCCAGGTGTTATGATTGCTGCTCTGCTCTCCAAAAGGATTAATGACATCCGCGCTTAAACCAAACCATACGCTCCTTGCGTCACCTCCAAAGTCCCCCCCCCCCATGTTCTCTCGATTTCTCTCCACTGCGACCAGTCAGCGGGTGCTCTAAACTTCCCGTGTTTCTTACCGTCCTGTTTGTGTCATCGCATCAACTTGGCATGCTATTTGTTTCTAAGCATACGTTTCAACCATGGTATTATAGGAGCATACCACCGTGGCAAGAATCCTCTTCCTGGGGCGCTCGCCCTCAACATCACCAGGGTCATCTCATCTGATCTTATACCGCAATGCATCGCCTACTGGGCATGTGTTCAAATCCTTGTACACATTGCGGTAGAGGATGCAGTCATTAGGGCATGCATGTATCTTCTGCATCTCCAATGCTAGAGGGCATAGAACCTTCTTTGCTCTGTACGTACTGTCGGGCAATTCGTTATCCTTAGGAAGCTTATTCTTCAATATTTTTAGTAGCTTCTCAAACCCGTTGTCAGATACACCATTGTCTGCCTTCCATTGCAGCAATTCCAGTGTGATACCGAGCTTTGTGTTGCCATTTTTGTAATTTGGGTACAACCCTTTTTTGTGATCCTCTAACATGCGATCAAACTTTAACTTCTCCCTTTCAGTTTGGCATTGTCTCTTTGCATCAACAAAGACCCCATGAAGATCATCATTGGGCACATCTTCTAGTTCCTCTTGATCTTCATCTTCCTCCATTGCAGCATCACCGTATTCAGGGGGACGATAGTTTTCATCATCCTCTTCTTCTTTGTTGTCTTCCATCATAACCCCTCTTTCTCCGTGCTTGGTCCAAACATTATAGTGTGGCATGAAATCCTTGTCAAGCAGGTGGATGTGAAGGGTTTTCGAGTCAGAGTAAGACTTTGTATTCCCACAGATAGGGCATGGAGAAAACATAAAACCATTCTTCTTGTTTGCCTCAGCCACTTCGAGAAAATTATACATGCCCTTAATGTACTCGGAGGTGCATCTTTCACCGTACATCCATTGCCGGTTCATCTACATGCATTATATATAATTAAGTGTGTCAAAAACCATTACAGAACATCATGTATAGGGAAGTGACCAAATTAATAGAAGTTCACCATCATATTAAAACCAAAGTATAGTAGTGATCAAATGTTATTACGGAAAAAATAAATAAATAAAGTTCATACATAGTTCTCATTGACAACATACACTAGTGCAGAACCGGGCAATAGGACCGGTTCGTAAGGCCCTTTAGTGCCGGTTCCATAACCGGCACTAAAGTGTGGGCACTCAAGGCCCCCCCCCCCTTTAGTACCGGTTCAGCACGAACCGGTGCTAAAGGGAAACCACGTGGCACGAGCCAGCTCCAGGGGCCTGGAGCCCTTTAGTATCGGTTGGTAAGACCAACCGGTACTATAAGGTTTGGGTTTTTTTTAGTTTTATGATTTCTTTATCATTTAATTTTGTGTTTCCATTTTAATTCTTTTTCGTTTGCTGGTATTTTACGATACTACACATTGTACATGTTATGCATATATATATATATATATATATATATATATATATAGAATTTCTAGTAGAACCAATCATGCATATATATATCATCAATGTCTCACAAACCATCATATTAATTAATTCACACATACACACATGTATAGCTATATACAATTTCTCCTACATATGCATGTTGCCTTCGGAGCTAGTGGAGCCTAATTGGTGCCTTCGGAGCACGATGACAATTGGAAGTGGTTTTCATGGGGGCGGTAGCGGGTAATAGTATTCTCCCTTCGGATTTATGACCTGGTCGAGCAAAAATCCCGCTATTTCCTCTTGAAGTGCTTCTACGTGCTCCGTTTCTAGGAGCTTCTCCCGCACCTCTCTGAACTGTTAAGAAGGAGATCAATATGCATGTGTATTAGTTGTGTCACTAGATATCGATAATGGTGTAAAAATTGTGAATAGTGTTTTGACAAGCATACCCATTCCTGTCTTTGAGATCTGCTCCTTTCGGACGCCATCATGCGAATGTTCTCGCAAACGTAGAATGCACACAGATCAATCCCCTGCGCCTGCTTCAGGGCCTTTACGAGAATGGAATTTGATCAGATAATAATTAATCAAGCATGATAATTAAAGAGATGGCAGCTAGCTAGCTAGCTAGTACTACGTAATTACTTACCTTGGGTCTTCCCCATTTAAGCTTTTCTTTCCATTCGCCTTCCGTGACGCTGATGAACCTTGCCCAAGCCCTGCCCGCCGACAAAGAAAATGAATAAAGGGGTTATTAAATAGTTCATATCATGAAATGACGAACTAAATAGGCCGAGATATATAGTTAATAATGATTGAAATTACCTGTTGACTATCCCAAACAAGATGTTATAGTCAGTTTTTTCTTTCAGTAGTGAGTCCAGTATTTCAACTGTTCCAGCGTCAACTTTAATGATACACAAGACCCAGTGATATCTACATGCAAACACGTATGCATGTCTTAATTAAGCGGGCATATGTAAGCAAAAACATGTAGACAGCTAGTAGGCAAAAACTGAGAATTTGTAGTACAAGACAGTGTGACTCACTGGAAGTTGTAAGGAAGTAGTATATCTTCATTGTATTTGAGGCGCTTCAAGAACTCTAGCATGCTTTCCTCTACGGCCTTTTGATGACGTGCATCTATTTTCCATGTGTATTCATTAACGGTGTTTGGGTCAATGAACCCAATGCCATAGCGTCCACCTTTTCTCATTTCATACATCTTCATCCTGCATATAATACCACAGAAAAGAATATAGTGAGGATAATTACAGGTAATGATTGATCAAAAGGATCACTACAGCTAGCTTGAGACTTAAATTACAGAAAGAAATCACTTACAGACAATAGCAACTAACGATAGATTTGTCGAGTGTGTCTTGATTGTATAACTGAAATAGTTCAGAATACTCAACGGACACAGCTTTCTCATGGTAGTAATGCTCCTCCTTGACATTCACCATGAGGGACAATCGATCAGAAATCTTGGTAATGTTCATGTACCATTGATGCAATTCATACATTCTCGTTGGGAGGTTCTTGACCTTGTCTGGCTCGACCAAAGGTTGGCCCCGAACATATTTCCGTTTTATTTCATCCTCTCTAAGCACAGGCATGGGCTCAATCTCGAGGAGTTGTCCAACAGTGATTTTGAGAACTTCAGCCTCCATTATATGCTCCTCCGTTGTTACCACATTGCCCACCTCAGGAACGTAAACTATTTGCCCACAATAATATTGGGCGCGCGTACTGTCACATGTTGTTGGCACAACAAGCGAGGGGATCGATTGCGCCGCCTGTTCTCCTAGCTGGGGAATGGTTTTCCCGCATTTTTGACAGCTGCTTCTTGTTTGCTCGATCCCGAGCTCGCCTCCTTACGTAGACGTGCTCGATTTAACTTCCTGATGTGGCGCTCATAGTCTGTGTCAACAGGCTTGGGAGCTGGTGGTTGAGCCATACGAATGAAGTGGTCAATCATTTCCTCAGGCACTTTCTCCCTTGGTGGCGGTGGCGGTTTCGGTGCAAAATGGGCTTCCACCTCGGACTTCGATATGGCTGTGATTTCCTCCTCGGACCTGTCATAAGCCCTCTGCGGAAGAGGCGTGAGGCTTGGACCATATTTATATCGCTTGCCTCCGCCTGTACTTCCTGTACTACCTCGACTCGTACCGCTACGCACCATAGCTGCGGGGTGTCTCTTCTGTGATTGCTGAGGCGGCGGAGACGGCTGACGGGGCTGAGTTGGACGAGGAGGAGTGGCCGCCTGAAGCTGTGCCGGACTTGGAGGAGGAGTGGCCTGAGGTTGTGCCGGACTTGAAGGAGGAGTGGACGTCTGACATTGTGGTAGACTTGGAGGAGGAGGAGTGGCCTGACACTTTGCCGGACTTGGAGGAGGAGTGGCCTGACACTTTGCCGAACTTGGTGGACTTGCAGGAGCGGGAGACTGCTGACTCGGTGGCGGACTTCGACGAGGAGTCGGCTGACGCAGTGTCGGTGGCCTTCAAAAGATGATGCAATCCTTTTTCCATAGGATGATACGATGTTTGGCGTCTCTGAGAAAGCACTCGTCGTCACCTCCAGGATAGTCAAGCTCTAGCTCCGAATATGGGTCCACCACCTCATCAACCAAGACACGAGCATAGCCCGCTGGAATCGGGTTGCAATTGCCTCGGGGGGGATTTGTAAAAGCAACGGCGTCCGCCACCTTCATGGATATGTTCTTCATTTTGACGTGTAGCTCACAGCTAGTGTTCTCCATGATGTCATCCACGGGGTATCTACCCAGCATTGCCTCGTCCGGGGCGGAACCCACGCTGCTTCTCGGCATGGATGGGGCGGTGCTATCCAATGTTGGATCATTCGCTAGCTGCCGCAGCTGCTGAGACCCCCTTTGCTGGGTAAGTGAGTCGATCTGCTCCTGCTGCCGCTGGAATTTGACTACCAATTCCGCTTGACTTGCTTCTAGGCCTTGAACGCGTTCATAGTCCCGCTTCCTCTGCTCCTCTTCCATCTTCCTCTTCTTCTCCTCCGCAATCTTCTTTCTCGCACGGGTTCTATAGTCGGTGTTCCAGTCTGAAAACCCCTCATACCACGGAATAGCGCCCTTGCCTCGTGTTCTTCCCGGGTGTTCAGGATTTCCTAGGGCACGCGTAAGCTCGTCGTTCTCTCTGTTGGGCTGGAACACCCCCGATCGTGCCTCTTCTATTGCAACAAGTATCGCATCGTCGGCTCCCTTTAGACTTGCCCTCGTCGAAACATTGCCTGTCTTCGGGTCCAACTCCCCCCCATGCGCATAGAACCAAGTCTTGACCCTGGGGGGGCAGCTCTTAGTAACCGGAGTGGCACCTGCATCCTCCATCTCTTTCTCAGACTTATCCCACTTAGGCATTGCCACCGCATAGCCACCTGGCCCCAGCTTATGGAACTTATCCTTTTTTAGGGCATTCTTCTTGTTTATTCTCGACCGTTCCTTAGCTAATTCCGAATCCTTGAATTTCACGAAATCGTCCCAATGAGCACGTTGGTTCTCTAGTGTTCCCTCGAATACTGGAGTCTTCCTTCCTCCCTTGACGTACTTGTCCCATTCACAATTCTTGTGGTTCTTGAATGCAACCACCATCTTCCTAAGAGCAGCGTCCTTGACTTTCTGCACATCTGCTTCTGTGAAATGATCTGGTAGGGTGAAATGTTCCATGAGAGTATCCCAAAGCAGATCTTTTTGGTTCTTGTCGACAAAAGTAACATCTGGACGTGGAGCAGCGTCCTCTTTGCCTTTTTGTCTTTTGTGAACGAACTTGTCCGCAATCTTCTTAGGCGCTAATGGTTCGCCATTAGGTCTGACTGCCTCGATATTGTACTTTACGCCCTCCTTCAACTTTTTGTTTGGGCCTCATTTCGTCCTTTTCCCTGAAGATTTGCTCGATCCTGATGGCTAAAAGAACAAAGATCGATTCGTCAATATATCTTCAAGTCATTTAAAACATGTGATAATCACCAGATACCTGCTTATATAAATATATATACCTCGCCGGTCTTTGTTGTTTCAGGATCAACATGTTCTTCGTCATCGTCATAATCATAGTTCATGAGTTCATCAATTCGGTCGTCGCGATCGAATATCATATCACCCTCTCCGGTGTTGTTTAGAAATTTGGAGCCGTCATAATCTTCTTCATTCTGATCATCATCTGGCCCGCGTATCATATCGAACATGGTCTGTTCTCCCACTCTGTCGGTATTGTCTGCCATAGCTTTTATTTAACTAATTCAAAAGAAATATAAAACAATTTAGTATTCATATTACATCGTCTCGAATAATAGATATAATCTCGAATACTTCGTCTAGAATAATAGATATAATCTCGAATACATCGTCTCGAATAATATATAATATTGAATAGTACATCACTGGCTAGCTAATTAAAGATCGAATACTACAGAAGAATCTAGGACACTCGCGGTTCCTGCGGCGCGGGCGGTGGACACCCAAAGAGAAGGAACCCTCACAGGATCATAGCTGAAGTGAGATCCCCGAAGATACTGCCAGGTATTGGAGAACCTGCCGCCCTCTAACGCAACCATGTAGCGATGGACGTGCTCGTCCTCCTCCCTGACACGGCGACGTACCACCTCCGGCGGGGCCGGGTCCCTCCGCACGGAAACTGGCCCACGCGAACGCCACCAAACGAGATCAGGGTCGACGACGGGACCCGGGGCCAGGTTCCTCATCAAGCGGCGCGCCCCTCCAGGCAGCACCTCCCAGTGCCAGCCCGGCGGAGCCCAGTCCCGGACGGGTCGGCTGGACGTCGTCACGGACGGGTCGACGGCGAGGATGCGGGCCGGGCATCGTCGAGAACAAATACTAGCTATATGCCCGCAAAAAGTAATAATTTTTTAATGATTGGATTTTCATAACTAAAATTTCTAACATTTGTACTATTTCAAAAATCTATATACTATTTCATACTAATTAAGCATCTAACACTAAAAACAGAAAACACAACTTCTATAAAACTGAAAAACAAC
>NC_057795.1:78880863-78892047 GCF_018294505.1 Triticum aestivum | reverse complement strand
CGACAGGGACGGGGGGCGGTGACGAAGACGAGGGCGGGGACGGGGACGGGGACGGGGGCGGGCCTGGGGCGGCGACGAGGGGCGGGGACGGCCGGGGTCGGCGACGAGGGGCGGGGGCGGCGACGTCGACGGAGACGGTGTCGATCGGGGCAGGGCGGCGCGATGGAGAGGGAGAGGAAACAGAGGGAAGAAACAGAGGGAAATTGAAATTTTTTAAGTGTTGTATATATAGGATGGACCTTTAGTACCGGTTGGAGCCACCAACCGGTACTAAAGGTCTTTTTTGACCAGGCCAAGCGGCGGGAAGCGACCCCCTTTAGTACCGGGTGGTGGCACAAACCGGTACTAAAGGCCCCCCTTTAGTACCAGTTTGTGCCACCACCCGGTACTAAAGGGGGTGCGCTAGCGCAGGTGCGGTGCGGCAAGTTTAGTCCCACCTCGCTAGCCGAGGGACGACCGCACTGGTTTATAAACCCTCGTGCAGTCGCTCTCTCGAGCTCCTCTCCAAAGCAGGCTTACTGGGCCTACATGTTCTTTGCAGCCCTGCGGGCCCACTTGGCCTTTGCGGGCCTGCATCCTGGCCCAACGACAGGTTGGGTTTCTAGTCGTATGCAGGCCGCTCTGGCCTAGTAGGCGGAATTTTTTTATTTTATTTTTTGCTTTATTTATTTTTGTGTTGTTTTTTTTGTGTATTTAGAGTTTCTTTCTGAACATTTTTGTTTTAGGTACAAAAAATTACAAACTTTCTGTTAGGGCTTTTTTTTATTATTTTGCTTTATTTATTTTTGTGTTTTTTTGTGTATTTAGAGCTTCTTTGTGAACATTTTTGTTTTAGGTACAAAAAATTACAAACTTTCTGTTAGTGCCCGTAGTTTTCAAATTTGAATAGTTTAAATTTTGAATTATTTGAAATTAGTGTGAATCACTAGTTTGTGAATAACTTAACTTTAAAAATCAGTAAAGGCATGAAAGAATTTGTTTGCACATAAAATTTCTTCGCGTTTCAAATGCCAAAACACATAACTACCCTAACTATTACAGAGATTCCCCTCTCGGTGCGAAACACAGAAGAAAGTGATGATAGCTAGTGAAGCCGATCACATCCCAGATCTTTGGGTGTGAAACTTTTTCTTCGCGTGTGTCCCTTTTGCACCGTAACCATGGAAAATCTTCATCATTTAACGGAATGCTCGGGTCAATATTCACTGTGAATGGAGCAATTTCATCAAACTTTTCATAATCTTCTGACTTGTCTGTCTTGTCATCCACTCCCACGATGTTTCTCTTCCCAGAAAGAACTATGTGCCGCTTTGGCTCATCGTACGATGCATTCGCTTCCTTATCTTATCTTTTTCTTGGCTTGGTAGACATGTCCTTCACATAGAAAACCTGTGCCACATCATTGGCTAGGACGAATGGTTCGTCTGCATACGCAAGATTGTTGAGATCCACTGTTGTCATTCCGTACTGCGGGTCTTTCATTACCCCGCCTCGTGTCATATTGACCCATTTGCACCGAAACAAAGGGACCTTTAAACCACGTCGATAGTCAAGTTCCCATATGTCCTGTATATGACCATAATATGTTTCCTTTCCCATCTTGGTTTCTGCATCAAAGTGGACACCACTGTTTTGGTTGGTGCTCTTCTTATCTTGGGCGATCGTGTAAAATGTATTACCATTTATCTCGTACCCTTTGAAAGTCATTATATTCGAAGATGGTAACTGGGACAACAAGTACAGGTCATCTTCAATAGAGGTGTCATGCATGGTACGTGTCTGCAACCAGCTGGCGAAACTCCTGGTTTGTTCACGTGTAATCCAGTCATCAGACTGCTCCGGGTGTTTGGAGCGTAGCAAATTCTTGTGTTCATCCATATACGGAGCCACCAAGGCGGAATTCTGTAGAACTGTGTAGTGTGCTTCAGTGAGAGAATGTCCGTCCATACATATTATTTGTTCCCCTCCTAGCGTGCCTTTTTCATCCAGTCTGCCCTTATGCCGCGATTCAGGAACACCAATCGGCTTAAGGTCAGGAATAAAGTCAATACAAAACTCAATGACCTCCTCATTTTGATGGCCCTTGGAGATGCTTACTTCTGGCCTAGCACGGTTATGAACATATTTCTTTAAGACTCCCATGAACCTCTCAAAGGGGAACATATTGTGTAGAAATACAGGACCCAAAACGCTAATCTCTTCGCACAGGTGAACTAGGACGTGTGTCATGATGTTGAAGAAGGATGGTGGGAACACCAACTCAAAACTGACAAGACATTGCACCAAATCATTCTGTAACCTTGGTATGATTTCTGGATCGATTACCTTCTGAGAGATTGCATTGATAAATGCACATAGCTTCACAATGGCTAATCGAACGTTTTCCGGTAGAAGCCCCCTCAATGCAACCGGAAGCAGTTGCGTCATAATCACGTGGCAGTCATGAGACTTTATGTTCTGGAACTTTTTCTCTGCCATGTTTATTATTCCCTTTATATTCGATGAGAAGCCAGACGGTACCTTAATACTGAGCAGGCATTCAAAGAAGATTTCCTTCTCTTCTTTGGTAAGAGCGTAGCTTGCATGACCCTGATGTATGCCGTCTTCTCCGTGCATACGTTGCTGGTCCTCCCGTGCCTCAGGTGTATCTTTTGTCTTCCCATACACGCCCAAGAAGCCAAGCAGGGTCACGCAAAGATTCTTCGTCACGTGCATCACATCGATTGCGGAGCGGACCTCTAGGTCTTTCCAATATGGCAGGTCCCAAAATATAGATTTCTTCTTCCACATGGGTGCGCGTCCGTCAGCGTCCTTTGGAACAGGTTGTCCGCGAGGACCCTTTCCAAATATCACCTTCAAATCCTTGACCATATCATGTACATCAGCACCAGTACGGTGGCGAGGCTTCGTCCGGTGATCCGCCTCACCTTTGAAATGCTTGCCTTTCTTTCTTACGGGATGCTTGCTCGGAAGAAATCGACGATGTCCCAGGTACACATTCTTCTTACAACTATTCAAATATATACTGTCGGTATCATCCAAACAGTGCGTGCATCCGTGGTATCCCTTGTTTGTCTGTCCTGAAAGGTTACTGAGAGCAGGCCAATCATTGATGGTCACGAACAGCAATGCCTTTAGGTCAAATTCTTCCTGTTTGTGCTCATCCCATGCACGTACACCTGTTCCATTCCATAGTTGTAAGAGTTCTTCAACTAATGGCCTTAGGTACACATCAATGTCGTTGCCGGGTTGTTTAGGGCCTTGGATGAGCACTGGCATCATAATGAACTTCCGCTTCATGCACAACCAAGGAGGAAGGTTATACAAACATAGAGTCACAGGCCAGGTGCTATGGTTGCTGCTCTGCTCCCCAAAAGGATTAATGCCATCTGCGCTTAGACCAAACCATACGCTCCTTGCGTCATCTGCAAACTCCTTCCCGTACTTTCTTTCGATTTTTCTCCACTGCGACCCGTCAGCGGGTACTCTCAACTTTCCGTCTTTCTTATGGTCTTCTCTGTGCCATCGCATCGCCTTGGCATGCTCTTTGTTTTGGAACAAACGTTTCAACTGTGGTATTATAGGAGAATACCACATCACCTTGGCAGGAATCTTCTTCCTGGGGCGCTCACCCTCGACATCACCATGCTCATCGCGGCTGATCTTATAGTGCAATGCACCACATACCAGGCAAGCGTTCAAATCCTCGTACTCACCGCGGTAGAGGATGCAATCATTAGGACATGGATGTATCTTCTGCACCTCTAACCCTAGAGGGCAGACACTTCTTTGCTTCGTACGTACTCTCGGGCAATTCGTTGTCCTTTGGAAGCATATCCTTTATCATTACCAGCAACTTTCCAAATCCCTTGTCAGATACACCATTCTCTGCCTTCCATTGCAGCAATTCCAGTGTAGTGCCCAGCTTTTTCTTGTCACCTACGCAATTCGGGTACAACAATTTTTTGTGATCCTCTAACATGCGCTGCAACTTCTTCTTCTCCAAATCACTTGCGTAGTTTCTCTTTGCATCGGCAATGGCACGACCTAGATCATCAACGGGCTCATCTGATGCCTCTTCTTCAGCTTCTTCCCGCATTGTCGGCTCAGCTTCTTCCCGCATTACTGGCTCAGCTTCTTCCCCCATTGTTGTATCATCGTATTCAGGGAACCCATGGCCAGGATAGCTGTCGTCGTCCTCTTCTTCTTCATTGTCTTCCATCATAACCCCTCTTTCTCCGTGCTTGGTCCAAACATTATAGTGGGGCATGAAACCGGACTCAAACAGGTGGACGTGAGTGGTTCTTGACGTAGAGTAATTGCGACCATTCTTACAGCCAGCACACGGACAAGGCATAAAACCATCCGCCCGCTTGTTTGCCTCAGCCGCAAGCAGAAAAGTATGCACGCCCTCAACAAACTGCGGAGAGCATCGGTCATCGTACATCCATTGCCGGCTCATCTTCATTACACAACACCGAATAGACCAAATTAATACAAGTTCATATATAAAGTTCATACAACACTTAAATGCAACAAACAAATAACTCTCTAGCTAAAGCATTTAAATGCAACAACAAATGCGATCAAGATCGCAACTAAGGTAACAATTGATCCAACAGCATAATGATACCAAGCCTCACTATCGATGGCATATTTTCTAATCTTTCTAATCTTCAAGCGCATTTTCTCCTTCTTGATCTTGTGATCATCGACGACATCGGCAACATGCAACTCCAATTCCATCTTCTCCCCCTCAATTCTTTTCAATTTTTCTTTCAAGTACTCGTTTTCTCTTTCAACTAAATTTAACCTCTCGACAATAGGGTCGGTTGGAATTTCCGGTTCACATACCTCCTAGATAAAAATATCTATGTCAACTTGATGGGCATAATTTTTCATAAACACGAAATGCAACAAATAGTTTTAAAAGAGAATATACCACATCCGAATCATAACAAGGACGAGGGCCGACGGGGACGGATATCAAAACCATGGCACTATGTATAACAAATAACGTACGGGTAAGATAATTATTATACGAGTAACTATATATCCAAATCACACAAACATCAATTTTTTATATAAAATTTCATGAACAAGAGGCTCACCACAAGGTGGTGCCGGCGACGGGACGGTGCGGGTGATCGACGGTGATTACGGCGGAGATTTAGAAGGCACTAAGTAAACCACACCTACATATGCAAACTAAGTGTTATTTTAACCTCAAATTGCATATAAATCAAATACTAGCACATATATATATTTCCTCCCAAATTACTAAACTCACAAATTAATAACTATATAAAGCATTGCAAGAGCTAATATAGCAATGAGAGATGAAAGGACAAAGTTGCTAACCTTTGTGATCATTTCAATGGATGGGGGCCTTCAAATCTTGACAAATTTTGGGCAAAATGTGTGATGAGCTCGAGAGGAAGAGGGGAAGAACAGAGAGGATAGGGGAAAGGGGAAGAACAGAGCGAGCTCGGATGGACGAAGGGTTTATGTAGGACGACCTTTAGTACCGGTTCGTGTCAAGAACCGGTACTAAAGGTGCTGGAGGGGGCCCAGACTGACAACATCCTGCCACCACTCTCATTAGTACCGGTTCGTGGAACGAACCGGTGCTAAAGGTTAGCCACGAACCGGTACTAATGAGAGCGGCCCGGCTAGCCGTTGGAACCGGCACTAATGTATACATTTGTGCCGGCTCAAATACAAACTGGCACTAATGTGCTTCACGTTTGACCCTTTTTCTACTAGTGATATAGCTCTCTAGAGCATCTAATTGAACCATACAGTGAAACTATGTAAAACATTTCAATGCAACAACAAATGCGATCATAATTGCAACTAAGGAAACAATTGATCCAACGGCATAACGATACCAAGCCTCAGTATGAATGGCATAGTTTCTAATCTTTCTAATCTTCACGCGCATTGCATCCATCTTGATCTTGTGATCATCGACGACATCCGCAATATGCAAATCCAATTTCATCTTCTCCTCCTCAATTCTTTTAAAAAAAATCAAGTAATTGTTTTCCTTTTCAACTAAATTTAACCTCTTGACAAGAGGGTCGGTTGGAATTTCCGGTTCACATACCTTCTAGATAAAAACATATATGTCATGTTTGTCGGCATAATTGTCATAAATACTAAATGAAACAAATAGTTATAAAAGATAATATATACCACATCTGAATCATAAACAGGACGAGGGCAGGATACCAAAACCATCGTACTATATAATAACAAACAATAATAAAAGTAAGAACAGAAAATTATACAAGTATCAATCTAAATCATAAAACTAGGATTTTTTTTCTTTTAGAAAGAAGATAAGAACAAGAGGCTCACCATGGTGGTGCCGGTGACGAGATCGGCGCGGGCAATCAACGGCGGTGAGGATGGGGACGGGACAGGACGAAACGCCAAACCTAGACAAATCTTGAGGAAAATGGAGCTTGGAGAAGGAGCTTGGAGAGGAGAAAGCTTAAGTGTGGCTCGGGCATTTCATCGAACACCTCATGTGCATAGAAGGTGAACTAGAGCAACACACACCTCTCCCACGGCCAGCCAAAAACATAGAGCACTGGCTCTGTTCACGAGCAGGGGTATATATAGGGATCTCTTTAGTCCGGTTGGTGGCTAAAACCAAGACTAAAGGACAACATTTGGTCCTGGTTCCAGCCACCGACCCGGACTAAAGATATTGGGCCAGGATCGAGGCCCATTGGTCCCGGTTCGTGTGTCTGGAACCGGGACCAAAGGGGTCAGACGAACCGGGACCAATGGCCCCCAAGGCCCGGCCGGCGCCCTGGCCTCACGAACCGGGACTGATGCCCCCTTTGGCCCCTGTTCGGGAGTGAACCGGAATTAATGCCCTTACCCAGGCTCAACCAAAGCCCTGTTTTCTACTAGTGGCTGTGTTCTAGGTAAAGTTACATTGCTGACATTTCTCTAGCTTCTTCCCTTCCAAATGAGCTGGCTTATTTTTTTCAGTAAATAATTGTACATGAGCTTGTCATTGTACATTTGTACTAAAAATTAAAATTGCACTTATGTTACTCATTTAAGTTGTGTGAACATTATCTGGAATGATAAGTCTCACAGAACTGTGGTAGCTTTAGCTTAAAACACAGAGGCAACTTCATTTTCTTGAATGCTTAACTAAGGTAGCATAGGTTAACCAATTATTCAGAAATAAAAACATGATACTATAGGATACATCTTGCTGGCAGCTAAGCATCTTTGTTATCTCGCAAAGTTCCATCATATATTGTATGTTCATCAGCTGTGAGAACAGGTAAGAACGGCTTATGAGAGTTGCTAAAAATGCAATGCGTATGATCCACTGATTTGGTTACTAAATGAAATTTCGTGATTTCGGGCGGTTACCGCGTTTACTATCCCCCCTCGAGAAACACTCATACCGAGCAAAATATCTCGGATAATTTGAAAATTTTGAATTCAAACGCATGTTATAGAGTTAAATACAAACAATCTCTTGTATCACGACATAACTGGGAGTGGCCTAGTAGCAAGGGCATCTTTCCTCAGCAGCGAATCGCGGGTTTGAATCTGGGCTCACGCATTTTTCATTTTTCATAGGATGCAAAAGTTAAAAAAGGGTCGAACTCGCGGCGTACGAGCAAGCGAAAGCTACAGTCCAATAGCCACTATACGCCATGGCAAAGTTTGTTATATTATAAGTTAAATATCTATCTATATCGACCTAAATAATATTTAAATTTAAATTTCGTCCGATTCTTTTCCGGTATTTCATGGTTACCATGGTAACCGCAAATTCCGGTGCCCCTCGAAAAAAAAGGTCCGCTTGGGATCCAAAACCTTCTCACATAGCAGCTAGCTAATTGAGTCCTTTCATGTTTCACAAACAAAAGTAAAATTCAATTTCGAGACATGTGCTTAAAACAAGTAGCAATAGTTGTATCGGTTACCTAGTAATTCGGTAGCTTTCATTTATGTTCAAGGAATGCTTCAGAATTTGTCAGTCAAAGAACATTAATAGTATGGTTTATTTAGTTCGAATCAAAATCAGTGGCCCTATGTTGTATTCGTGTTATGGCAATAGTTCCTTACATTTTCTTTAAAAAAATCCTTATAGGATTTTCCAACATCTTTTCTATACAAATAACTGTTGTGTTTTCCCTTCTCTTTTCAAGTGTTACAGAAAACATTGGCATGTGATTGTCGAATGGAAGATGAGAGAAATGTGGTGCAGATTCACCAGCAGGGAAAACAATAACAATGTACTGACTACTTATTGTTGTCTGTGAAGCAACACTTCCCCTACGGTTTTCCTGGATAGAAGATTTTTTGAGCTTTGGCGTTGTTTCTGTTAACAGATGAGCAATGCCGGACATGCAGTGGGGCAGTGGTCCGCATCTTGCAGTTTGCATGACATGCAAATAGTACGTTTCAATTCATTTTTCGTCCCTTAGCTTATTGTGTACTCTTTCTAGGAGCATGAAGACACTGATTTTTAATGAGATAACAGCTTTATAGTCAGTATCGAATTACTTGTCGCAAAAATGAATGTATGTAGATGTATAAGATGTATATTAGTTCTAGATACATCCATTTCTATCAATTTCCGTGACAAGTATTTTCGGACAGAGGGAGTATGTCTTTCGGTCACTAAGATTGGCACTTGGATTCATGGGACTCACAAACGAGAACACTAACAATAATCTTTATATAGAACAGTAGAATTCTCTGTGCTTCTTTTGAAAGAGTAATGGAAGGAATAATTTACTGTTGTGACCACTGATATCATGCTACAATATTTCAGATCTAGATCTTGAATCTTGTACAGAAAATAATCTTTAGATGCAATTCATGCTTCGTGTGTCTTCCAGTCAAGAATTTCTGTACTAAGAAAATTTGTTTGAAGTATTGATTTTACCAATTTGCAAGAATTTCTGAACTAAGATATATACATCAACCATGTGGTTCATGCATATTCGCTTGAAGTATTGATTTTTACAAATTTCCAAGTATTTTTGTAGTAATTAAGAAATATACACCAACCATGAGGTTCATCTCTTAGCTATACCTGATGCTTTCGTGAGCCTGCAAACAGGTGAAATCTGAACTTAATGCTTGATATGACATGTAGGACATTCCGGATATACTTCTCTATTGTCAAGTGTCATGATATAATTAACAAATAAAAAAGAAACATATCTTCTCTACCTATTACTCATGTTTTCCGGTTCAGGAAGTTCCCACCCATGCATGCCTACGTGGGAAATCATTTGGACATCGAATCAATATATGATGGGCACATATGCATGTTTTCCGGTTCAGGCGAGAAGATCGTCATCCTGTTGGCCAGAACAATTAATAAAGGGTATTTAAAAAAGTACGCACATATATCTACAACGAAATGTCGAGCAGGTGGACACATCAGGCCCCTCTGTCCCCACAACAAAACATAATAAAATAAAATAAAATTGTGGACTGCTAAATAAAAGTACTGATGATTCTTGTACTGAACAATCTCATACAAAGCAAAAGAAAAATAAACTAATACAAGCAAAGGAAAAACAGATCAAATCCAGAGTAATACTGATCATGGAAAAAATGCGAAAGAAAGCTACTATTGTTTATTGGTGAAACCAAAAAAAGACCGGATTGAACATGACTGTGGTTTACTTCTTATTAGCAAGTCAGACACGGCCCTCTTGTACAATATGAGGCCACGCCTCCTTGCAGCAGGTGTAAAACTTGCACTCTTGAGCCGTGTGACACGTGCGGAAGGCACGCCTCGGATCCAACTTGCAGAAGGCACGAAATTTTTTTTTCAACTGATACCTTTTGTATGAGATTTTTCTTGAGGTCAGCCCGCCACGGCGGATCGGCCGTGGATCCTCCATAAACGCCTCATAGAGCACAGACGATGGTACTGTCGCGCCTTCAAAATCCTTGAGGAGCTGCCCATCTATTTCCACGAGGGTGCAAAGGTCGGTGGGATGCCAATAATTGTATGGGGCTTTTGGCGACTTACTTGCGGCGGCCGACGAAAAATCGCTGGCGTCGTCACCGCCATCTTCAGAGTCGTTGTCGTTGTCATCGAAGTAGCTGTTGTTGGGGTTGCCGTCCCCATTAGAGTCGCCGCCATTCGGGTTGTCGTCGCCATAGTCGGTGCAGCTCACCGTGGCCAAAGACGTGGCAGCCGCAGATGCGGCTTTGCAGTTGGCGTAGGAGGAGCCATCATCGGCGTAGACCGCGTCGCCCTCCTCGTCAGAGCTGAGGTAGACATGCGTGTCGCCACCGCAGTCTGAATCCTCAATCTTGATCACCTCCTTTTCTCCCTCATCATCCGAGAGGAAGACTAAATCGGGAGAGGAAACAAAAAAAGGCAGCTCTCGCGCCATATAGAAAGTATGGGCTGGGTGCGGTGATGGTTGCTTGGGCACGGACGTATAAGCATATATATAGCGTACGCGGGGGTTGCTGGCGGGAAGAGATAAAAGTTCTGGCGCCATATTCCTGTTTTGTTACCCGCCGCAGTTTCGGATGCATAACAAGGAAGGGAAATAATGAGAAAATACTTGTCAATCGAGCATGGAATGGAATGAAAAATATTGCTTTTGATCACGACATCAAAACGCATTCCGCTTTTGATTCTTTGGCATTTCAGCTAAAAACTGGCGCCTAACAAATAAGGAATTGTTTTCTTTTCGTGAAATAAGGAATTGTTGTAAATCAAGATTCTAGCGCAACCTTTATTATTCGGTAAAAGGTTTCAGCCTTAACACAAGGTCAAAGCGCTTCATGAATTCAGGTTTTCTGTGTCTAGTATACACTAGCTGCGTAAAGGTGCCAAATGCCCTACACGCGAGAGTACGTGCCCATTGTTAATGTGGTTATGCAAAATCTTGTAAGTATAACGACCATTTGTGGTATTTACTTCACCGAATCAGTCTTGCGGTGCATACTGTTTTTGTAAAGTCCGCTTCTATAAATTAAAGATAACAAACATTGAACTGGAAAAACAAATCTCATTTGTATGACATTATGCAGAATGATAACATTTTGTGATATCACATTTATAGAGTGACAAGAATTAAAAATTGTAACCAAAATTTGACCACTTGCGAACAGAAAATGGAAAATTTTATTTTTGCACAAAAGAAAAAGGAGGGGGGG
>NC_057795.1:78876486-78880642 GCF_018294505.1 Triticum aestivum | reverse complement strand
CTACGGCGGGCTTACGCCGGCCTGAACCATTTTCATTATATATAAGAGTAAGATACAAGACATCAGGTACAACAGATAGGATCCAATACGCACAAGAAGGCACAAGAAACAACAGAACACGAACCAGAAGAGAGCTACGACAAGCACCCAACACCACCAGCTGGACCGAGAAGAGCAAAAGCAATCTTTGTTGAATCAGTCGAAAGGAGATCCTTCTTGAACTTGACGGGCCAAACCACACGGCGCAGCTCGCGATTGAAGGCCCGACAGCCCACGCTGCTCGAAGCAATGCCACGCGCGAGTGTGGCGCGATTCTGGCACCTGGCCACTACGACTTCTTGGACGATGTGCTACTGGCGTTAATGTTGTTGCTCGAGGAGGACGCGCGCGTCAGGCGGCGCGCGTTGGACGATCTGTCAGCTGGCTTCGTCTTGGGCTGGCGGCGGCATTCCGCGGGGCTGGTCACACGGGGGCACCTCACGACGGGGTTTGCCGAGGTCGCTGCGCATGCGAGGTGGTGGAAGGGCACCGTGCGCCACATCCCCGATGCGAGACGGCGGAGGGCGGAGCGAGTGGGAGGGCACCGGGGCTTCTCCGGCAACGTTGACAAGCTCGATGATGCGGCCAAGCCAGGCGTCGTAGCCCGTGTCCGCAGGACGGTAGCAGAGCAGCTCGCGCGCCTTGAGGAGCACGGCCCAAAACGGTGAAGCAAAAGCCGTAACGGTGCGAAAAAAGGGCGGCACACCCCTACCTGGAATGAAATGTCGGAATCGGGGCTTCGAGGACCCAAGAAGGTTCAAACTTTGGGGCGCGTTCCTACCGCCCTACTCTACCTCACAACATCATGGCGATGCTCCGGCGTGCTCAAGCTAGGGAAGAAGAACATAGGACAGGACAGTTTACCCAGGTTCAGGCCATCTCGCGGTGTAAGACCCTACTCCTGCTTGTCTAGATTGCTTGGGAGAGAGAGAGAGAGAGAGAGAGAGAGAGAGAGAGAGTAAGCCTCGAGCACAAGTTGCCAAGGACGAGACGATCCCCTCCTCCCTAGGGCTACACCTCGCCCTCTTCTTATACTGCCTCTGGTCCTCTTTCACTAAAAACACATGGCGGGAAGGGTTGCCACAACGGCCAGTTTGAAGGGGGGCAAGGTTGCAGCTTATCCTGACTAAATGTGGTCTTCGCCTGCAAAAGCTTCCTGTGTGACGCCCCGATGGGCTCAGTGGTGACCTCTGTCCTGGCGCGCCCGTTGTCTCGGTCCTCTTGCACCGAGCGGGAAATCTTTGGGAATTTTTTCGGGGACCGGTGCGCTGTCCTCGCTCCCTTAGCATCAAATAGGAAAGCCTCCACATCTGCGCCTGCTAGCATGGCCTTGGGCGCAGCCTGTCGTCGCGCACGTCACCCACGTGAGGACGCAGGACCGCGTGACCCTGCCGAGCCACCCTTGATCTATCCGCCTCCATGAGGGGCCTCAGGAGGCAGCCTTGGAAGATCGCCTCGTGAGGGGGTCTCGCGAGGACCCTGACGACACGGGCTGACGGGTGCCTCGCGAAGCGAGAGCCTCGTGAGGGTCTTGCTCATGAAGTCCAAAGGTGGGCCAATCATGGGCCCTAGGGTAAGCGTCGCGCCCTGGGCCGCATGCAGACGGGCCTAGGTATCCCCAGTCCCACGGGCCCGACAAAGCGTACTCATTTTGTGTCCGTTTGTGTCGGGCCATTAGAGTTGCCCTTAGCCACTTAATCTTATACTAGCAAACATGCCCGTGCGTTACGACGGGGAGAAAAAATTGTCACATAATCATAGCCCAATAATCTATATGTATACCTATACCTACTAATAAAAGAAATAGGTATTCTTAGTCCTTCGTACTATTTTATAGAAAACCCCCTAATGTTTCTTATATTAAACCTGCAGTACATATAAAATGTTTTTTAAAATACTCATCTTCTAAACCGTAACTCCAAATTTACATGTTATATATGGAATTTGATTAGAAAAAATATAGAATCTGAATATGATGTTATTTTACCTGTTAACCATTTAAAATATAATACTATTTAGGGTGCAATCTTAATCAACAGTGCATTGTCCGTCTTTCTTTCATATAGGTACTAATCCGAATTGTGGATAAATAAACATCTTAGCAAAATCAGGATTAGAGACGAAATTGAAAATCACTTGCCTATTTATTTGCCCGTTTGTTCGTACGTATTAAATCTACATGCAAGCCGTGTTTAAATAGAAGACATGTGGAATCTTGAATTCACGTTTTGTTGGCAAAGACTATCTTTGTTTGGGCCGTAACTACAAATACTCAAATTATATACCATTTTTTTCTAAATTAAGAGTGTGTGTTATTCTTTTCTCCCGTTGCAACGTACGGGTCCTTTTGCTAGTAAGTACTAAATGACTCAAGACATCTCCCACACATGTCAATGTCCTCTATTTAAACACTGCGGTCCACCCGTGCCATCGCTTATCCTCTTTTTGACCCCCAAAATGCATCCAGTGTGGTCAACCCAAGGTCGGCCGTGGGCTACAGGAATAAAACAAATTCTTGTGAATTATAGTTTTGGACTAAATAGAAGGTTACCCTTGAAGTGTGGATGATGAATATGACAAAACTTGCCAAGAATGCAGCGGCACAACTGCAGCACCCTTTCCTGTTTATCTTCTCTTATTCATCTTTCTTCATTCTTTGTTCATGGTATGCAATAGCACAGCAGCAATGACCAATGTTTTTGCTGCCCCTTTCTCTATTCTTCTCCCGTCGAGCTGTTCTCTTCTCTCCTTATCTTTTCCCCGGCCGCAACGCACTATCAGAGATTTATAAAGATAGCATATGCACGTTGTACTAAACAAGTGAATATCTGGATCCAGGCCCCAAATAGATTTGTCATCTGTCGACCAGTCCGCATTAGCGAAATTCAGACCATCTATTTTTGTATCTTAAAATATGAGAAGAAAATATAAGACAGGGATATAGCAAGAGAAAAAGAAAGGAGTTTGAATGAAGTGCGGATCTCACCATGCCCACATGATTTTTTTTCCCGTCCAGTTACTACAAACGTGCAGTAGTGTTGTCAACTTGCCATGCTTGCTCTGACTCAAAATCACAAAGAAAATAAATATGGAAAGGGCACTAATCTGCGCCGGCGCACCGGCCCAACCGTTCGGCCGGTCACGTCAGGGCCGTTGGATTTGAGCCGCGTGGGCCATTGGATCTGGCGAAAAAAAAGGGTTTGCCCCGCAGCTTCTTCTTCCTCTCGCTGGAAATCACATCTCCCAGTCGGCGCGCGCGTCCTCTCCCCTCCGGTGCCTGACCTCGTCGCCGGTCCCCACTCCTGCAGGCCGTCCTCGTCGCCGGTCCCCATCCTCGTCGGCCGTCCTCGTCGCCAGTCCCCATCTTCGTCGTCTGTCCTCGTCACCGCCTTGACCCATGAAATAGTTGCGCCTGCGGTTGTAGCTCTCAGCAGCGACGGGTGAAGCTCAGGTTGCAGCTCCGCCGCTGTCCCTCGCCGCAGCCCTGTCGCCATGGCCACGCCCAGCCAATCTTTTCCCCTTCATCATCCACGTGCAGATATATTTTGCTTCAGCCATGGTTCATTTTTGCTACGACCGGTGACAGGAATCGCTACAACCAATCATTTCGACAGTCACGGCGCCGACCACGATTTGATTCAACCTTCGTCGGGTTTTGCCGGGAGTAGCAAGACGTGGCACCGGTTGTAGCTTTTCCCATTGTCGATTGCAGCAAAAAATCGCGTGCAGCTCCTTGCCGTTAACCCGTCGTAGCCTCACCGTCATAACCATTGTTGGCTCTAGCTTGAAGCTTTTTTCATGGTCGGTTGAAGCTTTTTTCGTAGCTGCTTCCAGCTTTTCCATGAGGATTGAAGCTTTTTCGTCATGCCTGTTGAAGCTTTTTTCTCCATCGGTTGGAACTTATACTAGGCCGGTTGAAGCTTTTTTCCATGTCCGTATGCACCAATTCGTTGCCGTTGCCGTTGCAGGTCGCGGTCTCCCCCACATATGATGGATGTAGCAAAAATCCCGCCGGTAGTAGCAAAATCTTAGGAAGGTTGAAACAAAAAAGCCACCGCGCTAGTAGGTCGCAGACCCGCCGTGATGAATGTAGCAAAATCCGTCGCCGGTAGTAGCA
>NC_057795.1:78872956-78876104 GCF_018294505.1 Triticum aestivum | reverse complement strand
GGGTAGGAGCACCGCCCCGGCGAGTGGGATCTGGTCTAGCCGGTTGGCTTTCATCGGCATGGCATGTGCTTTGGTCGCTCGTGGAGAGAGAAAGAGCTGGGGAGGAAGAAGAGCGGTTGGCAGATGGATAAGGCTGTAGATGCGTGGCTAGGAAAGAGGGAAAGAGGGTGTTGCATGTGGGCCTGGTTGCGTTGACGAGTGACTTGGTGCAACAAGGAAAAATGGACCGCACGCCACGTGCGCGAACGGCGGAAGACTCAGCCGGTGCGCCGGGTATAAACGTTTCCCATATGGAAAACGATTTGGGCTGGGGCGTCGGCCGAACGTTTGGCCGGCTCGCACGCCACTCTGGTCCCGAGCAAGACGCGTGTACGTGGTGGGCCTCGCACAACCGCCCGCTCTCCTATCCTTATCTTTTTTCCTGGCCTTCCTTTTTTCCTTTCTTCTACGTTCAGCCAAGACTCCACAACCATGACTTTTCTCTCCTCCCCGCTGCTCACGAACCATTGCGAGCTCCCCTCGCGGCCGGCCGCCGACGGGTTGACGCTACGCTGCTGCCACCACCAACACTGGATTCGGCCATCACCGACCCTGGTGCCGAGCCATGGGGGGGACGCTACCAGCTTCATCGCCGGCGCTGGAGCCGGTCAGGGTTGGAGCTACAACCAAGAACTTTTATTGCTACAACCGACCACACCAGATGCTGGAACTGGCCGTCTTTTTTGCTACAACTGGTTGAAGCAACGATGGTGGCAGTTATTTTTGCTGGAACGGGCATCTAGATTTGCTGGAACCAGTGATCAAAATTGCTACATCCGTGATGCGTGGGGGCGCGACAGCGAGCTGCGGCCCGCGACCAAAGGAAAAAGTTACGACATTATTCTAGAAAAGATACAATGGTAATGCACGAGAGTTGTAACCGTGGTTTGCTTTGCTACTACGGGTGACCAGTTTTGCTGCATCGGTGACGGCGGGACAACATGGCCGCCGGCATGGCGTGCCGCAGCCATGCAAGGAGAGCTGCAACCATTGCCACAAGAGATGGAACCGCAGTCCAGTGGATCTGCAACGGCGGTCCAGTGGAGCTGCAAGGCGACCCCCTGCGGCTGGGATGTTGCAACTGTTGTCCGGCAAGCTGGAACCGCAGTGCAGTGGAGCTGCTAGGAGAGGGGGACGACCTCTTGATTTTTGGGATGACACACCCGTGGACCGGCAGAGCGAGATCGATGCTGGAACCAGTCCGACGAAGCACCGACGACGCTGCTCCCCGGAGTTGGGCGGTCACACTACAGGAAACTGCTAATTTGCCGTCAGGAGGCGTCTTTGCCGTCAGGTTTTCGTCGACCAGACGGCAAAGAGTGGATTTGCCGTCACCAGAAGACGGCAAAGAAAAACTAAGGGCAAAAAAGACTTTTTTATTACAGACGGCAAAGATCTTTGCCGTCTACTTTTTTATTACAGACGGCAAAGTATGCTCTTTGCCGTCTGTATTAAAAAACGCAGACGGTAAAGAAGAAACACAATACACAGATCGATCACATGGATCGATGAGATGGCGGGATCTAAGCCACACATCCTCACGTACCCCTGACGCCGCACGCACCCCCGCGCCCCCGCGCCCACGCACCCACGCACCGACGCACACACGCACCTACGGGCTCCACTCCTCTGCCCTTATCCACCCGAGCGGCCCACCCCTACCACGATCTCTCTCTCTCTCTCTCGTTTCTCTCTCCGTGATCCAAATCGAGAAGGCAGCGCCCGCAACCACCTCGCTTCGCCTCGCCAGCCACCACCTCGCTGCCGGTCCCATCCACTTTCCCCTCGCCGGACCTCGCCTTGTCCCCTCGCCGGACCCGGCGGCGTCCCCCCCGCCGGATCCCGCGTCGTCCCCTCGCCGGACCCCGCGGCGTCCCCACGCCGGACCCCGCCTCGGCCCCTCGCCGGACCCCGCCTCGGCCCCTCGCCGGACCCCGCGGCGTCCCCTCGCCGGAATGAGGGCGCTCCTCGACGCCGCGCTGTCCAAGGCCAACCGAGAGCGGCGCTCTCCAATGACGGCGCCAACGACGACGTCCACGGCCAGAAGGACAAGGAGGTGCAGCGCCCCCGCGTCCGCCTCCGCCCATGTCCGCCCGCCGAAGCTTGCCTCCGCCCGTGCCACCGGTTGCCGCCTGCCGAAGCTTGCCTCCGCCCGCGCCACCGGGCGCCGCCCGCTGGAGCTTGCCTCCGCGCGCGCCACTGAGCGCCGCCCGCCTCAGCCCGCGTGTGCCCGCCTCCGCCCGTGCTGGCCGACTGCCGGAGCCCGCCTCATTCTCCTCAACGGCTGTCGCAGGGAGCAGCGTCGGGCGCGGAGGGCCGCTGCTGCTCGTCTCCATCGGGTGCAAGACACCGAGCGGCTGTCGACAGGCGCTGCCCCGTGCCCGGTGCGGTCTGCAGCAGGGCGACAGAGTTTCTTGGCCCTTTTTCTCTCTATCATGAATGTATTTCTTGATTATCGAAAATATTGATGTTAAGTTGTGTAAATGGATATACAAACAATGTTGTAACTACCAATGTTTAATGGTTAGGTATTCTGCGAACAGATTGTAATAGACTTGTTGTGTAAATTGATCTATGAAGAATGCCATGAGAAATGTTTTAGAAAATTTCCTGTGATTTTTTTAAGTTAAAAAATTATTTGCCGTCTGTAAATTAGATCAGCTGATGGAAAAGATTTTGTTTCGGCTGACAGCAAAGATATTGCTTTGCCGTGTGTTATTGGGATTGTTAGACGGCAAAGTCTTTGCCGTCTTCCATACAAAAAAGCTGACGACAAATTATTCTTTGCCGACTTATCTTTGCCGTCTGAGTTTGCCGTCTGCTTCCTGACGGCAAAGTCTTTGCCGTCTGGATTTAGGTCTTTGCTGTCTGTGATCCTCAGACGGCAAATTGCCTGTTTCCTATAGTGTCACCACCGGCAGTGCTGGAACTTCCCATCAAGGATGCTGGAAACGCCTGGCAAAAAAGCTGCAACCACTCGACGGCGACGGGAGCGCGGTGGCGCGGGCGGCCGATGAGGATGAGCGTGGTACCGCGGCGGGCGGTGCAGGGGCAACCACGGAGTCATGGCTTGTCAGCGAGAGGAGGAAGCGGGAGGCCTGGGGGAGCT
>NC_057795.1:78868965-78872740 GCF_018294505.1 Triticum aestivum | reverse complement strand
GCGATGTAGACGCACGCATCGTGCGGCTGGGGCTGACCTGCTGAATCGTTCGGCTGGTACGCCGGCGCGTATTGGTGCCCAATAAATATCCATCAGGGCCGGCTTGAGAGAGGGGCATACGAACTCAGATGAGACTTGCCTGAGCCCCACGCGTGCGCCCATCCGTACTCCCGCGTACGTGGCTTGATTTGATTGGAACAAAATAAGGTCCGGGCCCACTCCGTTAAAATCAGAGGGATGATTAGATTAGGAAGGAAAAAGGAAAAAAAAACAACCGTAGGATGAATTGGGAGCTTGGATGGGAGCATGGGGAGGGAGTAGGCAAGCCGAATCCTACGAACTCAATGTAGAGGAGCTACAGGTAGGACAGCTCGTGATATGTCACAGGAAAAACTAAAATTGTTCAAGCTTTAATTGGCACCAAATACCAAAATTGCCTAATACTAAGAATACTAGGCCCGTAAGGGTTCCCTTTTTCTAGTTTTTCCGGAATTTTTTTACGCCCGTGAGAAAATGACGCGTGTGACGGGAGCTTTCCTTGTCGTTCCTATTTTTTAGCTACCTAGATGTTGCACGTTTTTTTACCATGTCTTTCTTTCTATTGAATGGAAGGGTCACGCCAGTTTCCTTTCATGTGTTCCGATCATACGTGTCCATCGTTGCTTTGATTTTGGTTCCTTCTTTTGCCACGTTACAATTTTTACACCGGTTTTAGTTTTTTTACTATGGAAGATGGGTCCGGTCGGGACACGTAACTTCTCTTTCGAAAACTCCAGTCCAATCTCATGTCGTCCCGTATCTTCTCTCTAGAAAACTCC
The DNA here is from genome assembly GCF_018294505.1 of Triticum aestivum. Taxonomy (NCBI): domain Eukaryota; kingdom Viridiplantae; phylum Streptophyta; class Magnoliopsida; order Poales; family Poaceae; genus Triticum; species Triticum aestivum. Next base: position 78,871,922 of record NC_057795.1, on the reverse strand, counting down.
AGTCCAATCTCATGTCCTCTTCATCGCTATTGTAGATCTATAAATTGTCTCTCCCTCATCCCGACACAACAAAACCGCCGCCTCCTCGTCCCACCACCAAGCTCCAAAATTCTCTCCCGTCGCACCCACCACAAGCAGAGGCCATGACGGAGGAGAGGAAGGGAAGGCGGCGTAGTCCCACCAACAGGCTCCAAAATTCTCTCCCGTCGCCCCCACCACGGTCAGAGGCCATGACGGAGGAGAGGAAGGAAGGCGGCGTACCTCCGCGCGGTAGGCTAAACTCAGGCCGCAGCTGCACATCGTCGACGTTGCCGTCATCTTGGGCCAATGCCATTGCTCTCGACCACGAGCTCGCGGCCTCACGTCGTTCAGGTGCTGGAGTCCCGGCGTCCCCGTTGTTCAAGTGTGCCACATGCTCGACGCTGCGAGCCACCCTGCGCCTCGACCTTTCTCCTGCCCAGATCGCCGACGCCCGCCATCGCATGCCACCAGAGCCGACCACCCACGGCGTCGTCGGGAGTTGCCGCCTTGGCTAAGCGGGCGCTGAAGCTGACACAAGGAGGTGCTCCAACACCTTATCGCTCCGTCCTGGTTGGCTGCTCCGTGTCAAGGCAATGGTGAGGTGGAGCGGCCGCTATGCAGTGTCTGAAGGAGGCACTGGCGTAGGACGGCAATGACGACATGTGCAGGATGGTGGATCCAATCGAGGGTGACCATGGCGGGAGGTTTGGTAAGTTGCCCCCCTCCTCACGTTGTCCCGTGCTCTACTCCGCTCTCCTGCGGCGGTGTGCCACCTCCCTCCCGGCGTTGGCCCGTTGTCGGCACTGGCGATGACATGGTGACGCAGCGCGACCATCAGAGGCGCCCTTCCTCAACAGCATATAACATTGCTTTTGAGGCGCCATGTTCCCGGGCCACAACCATTCCTCTCTGTAGGGCAGCTGCCACTGCATAGCTCACAAGCGACGGTATAGATGAGCACAACATCACCACTCCTGGTTCCTCTTCCTTCTACTTGCCTTATATTTCGATTTGCCTACTCATTAAAATATCATGCATGTGAATCGCATCAAACTGTATAGCGACTGAAATAATTCTGGCACTATGCTATTATGGCGTATTCTTGTTTCAGAAAACTATAATGGCATAATCTTTTAAGTGACATTGTATTTGTATTTACCATTAGAATCAATTGACAACAAGTTGAATGACATGGCTTTACATTCTTGAGCAGCAGGGCAGATTTTGTCTGAAATCTATCATCTATTATATACTTATAAAACGATAGAAAACGAACGGTGCTGATTTGACACTCTAATATTAAGATGTATCAACGATCAAGATTTCCTCATGTAATACACGTAAAAAAAACTAGCAATAGGCAAGTAATAACGACATGTACAAAAGTATGTCCAACCGCAGCCAAACGTGATGGATAGGACAGGGTGCTAAAAAGAAAGGGTCGCGCTAACTGCCACACGTGTGGCAGGAAGGGAGACGCACCACACGTCTCTAATGTAAACAGAATGCCACGTCATCGCATGCATGCATGCAGGAATCTTTTTGGATTTTCAGTTTTTAAAATCCGTTTTCACCATTAAATCTCTCGCGATGAGATCTTCGTAACTAGATCCCAAGTTGATATGTTTTGATGAATTTTTTTTGGATTAAAAGTTGCCATGTCTATTGCATATGAATTGTCATGATGTTAACACTGAAGTTGCCATGATATGTTTCAGCTATTTTCTTCTACATTTAAAAGTAAATTTTGACATTTATAAAACGGGGAATTAAGAAACTAGACTTGCCATGAACCATAAACTAAAATTGCCATGATACATGCACGTAAAATTGCCATGGTTCATACAAAAAATAATTTTCATGGTCAAAGTACTGGAGTTGCCATCATCAAAATACTAAAATTGCCATGATCTACAAACTAAAATTGCCACATGGCAACTTTAGTTTAAGCCCTATGGCAACTGCAGTGTAAACATCGTGGTAACTTCTGGCAAAAAAAAAAAAAATCGTCGAAACATATCAACATGTAGTCTAGTTTTGAAGATCTCGTCGAGACGGATTTAATGGTGAAAACGGATTTTTAGTTCGTTTTTTTATTTAGGAGATACAAAATTTTTAAGCCGAAAATCAAAAAAAAAACTGCTGATGTCATCTATTCATACGTGGCGAAATGAGTGGTGACGGAGACGTGTGGCCGATGTGCAAACGCCCACACGTGTGGGCGTTAACATTTTCGAAAAGAAAAGAAAAAAGATTTACATGGAAAGGAAACGTAATTTGAAATGAGAAAACAAGAAAAAAGATTTACATGGAAAGGAAACGGAATTTGGAAAGGAAACGACATGCTCGTACAGGCACACGCAATCTATTATGACTTGGGGAAGGCAAAATAATTTGATATTCTCTGATTGACTGCGTACCTGGGTTCAGCCAAGGCCCATGACCTCCTCATGGTCCGCACGATCTCGCCGGTGCACCGCCGTGGAGGCTGCTGCCATGCAGCAAGCGGTGGTGTACGATTTATAACAACAATCAAAGACGTATATAATTGTGCAATTAGCCGGTATGCGGACGAAGATGAATAGCTACTGGCCGGATCGATGTATGATCGTAGAAGCTAGCCTACACAGTAGCAGCGACGGCAGAGGCAGCAGGGGCGACAGCCGATGGCAGCGGCAGAGGCGCATGTCACAGGACAGAAACGCAATGGCGTGGCAGAGTTGTCGCTGACTCGCGGTTATGGCGGCGCATTCACGTCGACTCAAGGAGCTTCGGGCGTTCACAGCAAAAACACACACGTACGCATGCATTTTCATGTGAACAGGTGCGCTCATTGATCTATCTCTTGATACGCACGTAAGCTAATTGATCCTTCATGTGTAGCATCTACAACATGGGGAGATACCATCTTGGCAACATATATATCATTTATGCAT
>NC_057795.1:78835389-78868504 GCF_018294505.1 Triticum aestivum | reverse complement strand
GCGGTATATGCATTTATGTTAGCAAACTAATTTCCTCATATTTGTCTCTTATGATATTTTCTAGCGTTTTTCCTTTTCTCTGGTCAGTCCAAATTGTAAATTTTTATATGGTCCACCAAATAATTGGCCTACTTTCTGCGAGATGTTCTAGTGTATTTTTCTCTTTCTAATAACAGTGGTCAACGTACCAATGCTAATGTCGTGGAAAGCTAAATACTACAATCGTTGACACGAGGGCAAACAGTTGGTAAATAAAACAGTAACAAAATTATTTCCCGCGTGGTGTATTCTTGGTACATGATCTCACGCATTATAGGTGCACTTCCAAAAAATATCATTCTCCTGATGGACTAGAAGGAAAAGATGTATAAGGTGTTTATATGGATAAAAAGAAGATATCTCCAATTACGGGAGGGTAACCCATGTTTTTGCTGCAAAAACTGGGCACATGCACTAAAAATCTTCATGAACTATATTTAGTTCAAATATATGCATTGGAGAATTTCCTTATAATTTTCCTAAAAATATTTTTTTGTTTGTTCTGGAGTGACTTATTTGTTGGATAAATAGTACATGTCTTTAAGAAACTCAATGTGAAATCCATAGCCCATGGATGCGGACTGGATGAGACAAAGGCATAATCCAGTATATGGTTTCAAGGGCGACACACATAAATGTAGCATTTATCCTTTGCTTTAACTTAGAAATGTCCTTGGCTACAACCCATGCACTAAAATGGAAATACCTTTGTCCGAAAGTACACAATCATATTTCTCTAAATTGTCTGTACTATACATTTTATGATTTTGTTTTAGTCTCTATACTAGACAATCTAGCCACATCATTGCGAGGGCTACCCAGCTCGCTGCCACCAAATGTAGTGTGTGCAATGCCACGATAAAAGAAGCTAATAACTTTCATGAGGAAAATAAATAACCGTACTACGATAAAAATAAAGAAAAATAGCCAGCTACATAGATTAGGCAATATTTAGCAGGTGAGGTTAGTTCTGGATTTTTTTTCAAATACACGCAAATAAGTTTATATTGTCTTAGATGACTAAGCAACATACATTAGTTGGAAGATATTCTAGACATCAGAGTTAAAATATTATGTTTTGTTGGGATGTTTCTTAAAATTGTGGATAAAAGACAGACACCACTATATAGTTTGGCGTGCCAAAAGTGAACCCAAATATGGTTTTTAGTTGTCACATACGAAATGCTTTGCTAACATCTTACTACACATGATAAAACAAATATACTTGAGTCCATAATACTTTTTCACGATTTAGACACCGGCTACAACTTCTTTTATTTGACAAATGAGTTTTGACATTTTGTATGTGAAACCATCAAAGCTAACTACCACCCAACAGCGGTGCTCGATCAGGAGTTATTGCTACCAATATAAGTGTCACCTCGGTCTAAAGGGGGCCACGGTGAAGCTTGAGAAGCTAAAGAGAAATAGAACCAATGGTTGTACAATGAGTGAGAGTTGCAAGAGAGGCGAACATGGAAGAATGAAAGAGAGGTTAAGGTGGCAGGGAAGAGATAATTGACCTACCCATAGGAGATTAGGTGGCCTAGCGGCTGCACGTGGCCTAGAGTCCAAGTTCCTCAATGGAACTTCACGCCAACCCCCATGGCACACATGTCCCGCAACTATTATATGGCTACAAAAATGCTTTAATTGCAATATTTTTGCATTTCGATTCCAAATTGGGTACGTTATTTTAGGCGATACTCTAATTCTTTTGTTAAAATTTGAATTTATTTGGAGCAATAAATCACCAATATTCCAAAAGCATGAGACAAAATTTCAGTTATAAGGCCATTAGAATTATAATATATATTGTTAGCATTAAAATAAGTGGACTTCAACTATTTTCACAACAAAATCAATAATCTAGCCGCGCAAATGCGCGGGCGACCCCGCTAGTTTGGTACAAAGTATGGGGAAAACAACTTTTGTCAAGCATCTCCTAGAGAACAAACTATCCCCAGCTTACATGCAACATGTATTTTCTTTCGTTTGCCAATTTGTTTCAGTACCATCATCTGTGAGAATTGATCTTCTGCAATTGCAGGTGTCGATATTGGACCAGAGCCAACGACCGTTAGATTTGTGATTATCATGGTGTGCTTAAGCTAACATTCTTGGACGATGTTACATGAATTTGTTTCAGTACCGTCATGTGTGGGTATTGATCTTCTGCCTTTGCAGATGCCCATAATAGGAATTTTATATGTACATATTATATCTTCCTCTGCCATTTGATTTTGCTCAGTTAAGCTGTGTTGTAATTTTGAGCGAGTTCTGGGTTCATGCTAATATTTGCACTCCTTATATGCTGCTCAAAGGTAGAATCTAAATAGGTAGTATGTATTCTTAATTTAAGAGTACGAGCAACGCTGATCTGCTTTAGTGATTATTGAATTTAGAAACACCTATGTATGTACCTGTTGTTGATATAACAAGGCCTGGTATGTTTCAATATATTCCAGTAATTTACATAGTGCTCCTGTACTATTGATTTAAGACACTGAAGATAATTTCAGGCTTATGCATTGTTATTAACTAACATAAGATTAATTGCTGGCATTTATCGCTGTATTTTCTTTTGGCGTTGTGGACTGAAGAAAAAATGATGTATTTTCTATAGTCAAGTGTGTACTTGCTTCACGACTAAAACTGTTCATGTAGCTTACCTAGACAGAGGAAGAAAGAGCAGGGCGGCCATCTTTGCGAGGCTCATGATGCAGAAGTTCTAGATGAAGCAAACGAAGTCCCATGTTGAACCGCGGGTTGCGCTGACATGGTGTGAGACTTGCAGTTAGCAGAAAAGGTGAATTAGACAGATGGAGATTTAGCAGTCGGGTGAGTAGGTACCCGAGAGGACAGAATCAATCGACGAGACCATCCTGGAGGATATGAATCGCGTGGACGGTGAACCTCATCAGGACTTGTCGTGCCTAGCTAGCTCTTGCCGCCATCAATGCCCAATGGCGAGCATGCCGCAGCTTTTGCCACCGCCACACCCTACCCCGCCGCTTCCTCTTCTCCCCTGCCTCTCTCGCAGCCTCGCTTCCTCCTACTCTTTCGAGATCCTCCCTCCTCCGCCGGTTTCTCCCTTTCCAGACCGCCCTCTGCTTTGAGTGGTATCGATTCCTCACCGATGCGTGCTGTGCAGGCGAGGAGCCGGCAGAGGAGGTGCCTCGCCAATGCGTGTTGTGCGGGTGAGGAGCACTCGATTTCTACTTCCAGTGGAGAGGAGACGGATGAGCCACGCTGGGGCAGCGAGAGCCGGCGACGAGAGCAACAAATGCACTAGGGAGATGGGGGAATGGTGGAGGTGGGGAATGAGCAGGGAGATTTGAGGAAGCTAGAGAGAAAGAGAGTGGATCTCAGACTTTTTAGTGCACCGCACCGCTGTGGTCCCATGTGCAGGTGCACACGTGTGAGCAGTGATGGGTCTAACAAATGTACACTTTATTATTGTATTGTTCTGTTATTCAAGGATCAGTAATAGAACTTGCTGCAAACAGTCTTGACTCAAAATTGCTTCATGCAGCTCCTTCTGTTTTATCTGATTGTTATCTATAGGATGATGATAATTTGCTTATTATCGTGCTTTGGTTCCAAATTACTTTACCGGTCATCCCACTTACTTCATCCAGTAATTTGTAGCTTGATTATTGTGGACCTCGTTAGAGGAAGCAAAAAATTATAACTCTTTTATGTTTTCTTACAACTGCACTGATAAAATATATGAGTTGTTAGCTCGAATGAAGCTGAGGGTAAAAAAAATTGTGAGGAAAAAAATCAATGTATACATTTAGTAGTAGGAGAGATTAAGTTTTTTTTTCAAAGTTCAGTTTGATCCACATTTTTGTATTGTTTAAAATTCATTATATTGAATGTCTTATTCTTCCAAGCTCAAGCAAAAATAGGACAGATTGTTCAACATTCTTAAGCGGGACTATGCTCTATAGAAATCTCTACCACTGTTCTATTCTTTTCCATGAGATTTTTTCAGAGATAATAACTTCGTGTTAATAATGCATAGTGATGGCCACCCTCTACAGTGATAATAAATTGTGTCCATGCTTTGGTCACTATATTTCATAACAGTTTTTAAGTTCATGGTTCCATCGTCTAATCTTGTGGTAAGACGGTCTTGAATTAATGATCCACCTGCATGGTGTATTGCCTCTAATATCTAACTATTTTTACATGTAAAAGTTTATGCAAAATACAAAAATCAACACATCTCGAAACTAGCAGCAAAGCGCGGCGTGCCGCGGCGCACTACCCGCTAGTGCAACACAAACCACAATAGCGTTGTGGAAGAAGTACGTGTTGGCTTACTTGATGTCCCGGCAACCCACATAGGACAAGTGCGCGGTGAACCCGTGCATCTAGTGTTAGAGTGCGGGCACAACAGGCAAGCGTCCTGTAACGCTCACGATGCGGCTATAACTCCCACGTGTTGAGGCACGACTTAGAGGCATAACCACATTGTGGTTGTTTCGTAAGAAGGGTCATCTTCACACAATCCCATGTAATGAACAAGAAAGGGATAAAGAGTTGGCTTACAATCGCCACTTCACACAAGTACTTCAATAAAACATACAACATTCAGAGTACACACATAGTCCGGCTACGGACAAATCCAACTGAAAAGAAGATAACCCCAAATGCTAGATCCCCGCTCGTCCCAACTGGGCTTCACTATTGATCATCAGGAAACGAAACATAATAACTGCCAAGGACTTCGTCAAACTCCCAACTGAGCTCAGTTGCATCACCTGCACTGATATCATCGGCACATGCAACTATTTTGGTAGTATCTGTGAGTCACAAGGACTCGGCCATCTCAAAACCCGCAAGATCAAGACTATTTAAGCTTATGGGTTGGATGTGGTAATGAGGTGGGGTTGCAGCAATTGATAAAAAAAATATGGTGGCTAACAGGTGAGTACAAGAGTAGGAAGAGAAGCTACGCAACGGTCGTCATCTAGAAGTGATCAAGAAGTGATCCTGAAGACTACTTACGTTCAAACATAACCCAAACCGTGTTCACTTCCCAGACTCCGCCGAAAAGAGACCATCACGGCTACACACGCGGTTAATGCATTTTAATTAAGTAAAATGTCAAGTTCTCTACAACCGGATATTAACAAATTCCCGTCTGCCACATAACCGCGGGCATGGCTCTCGAAAGTTTATACCCTGCAAGGGTGTCCCAACTTAGCCCATCACAAGCTCTCATGATCAACGAAGGATGTTCCTTCTCCCGAAAAGACCCGATCAATCTCGGAATCCCGGTTACAAGACGTTTCGGTAATGGTAAAACAAGACCAGCAAGACCGCCTGGATGTGCCAACAAATCTTGATAGGAGCTGCACATATCTTGTTCTCAGGGCGCACCGGATGAACACTACATACAGCTAAAAACCAGCCCTCAAGTTTCCCCGAGGTGGCGCTGCAAGTGGCTCTAGTTCGGACCAACAATTAGAGAAGCACTTACCCGGGGGGGTTAAAATAAAGATGACCCTCGGGGCTGCAGACCCCAAGGGAGGGTTGTAGGTTGTTAGGCAGATGGAAAACCAATTGTCGGTGTCAAAACCGGCGGATCTCGGGTAGGGGGTCCCGAACTGTGCGTCTAGGCGGATGGTAACAGGAGACGAGGGACACGATGTTTTTACCCAGGTTCGGGCCCTCTTGATGGAGGTAAAACCCTACGTCCTGCTTGATTAATATTGATGATGTGGGTTACAAGAGTAGATCTACCACGAGATCAAGGAGGCTAAACCCTAGAAGCTAGCCTATGGTATGATTGTTTTTCGTCCTATGGACTAAAGCCATCCGGTTTATATAGACACCGGAGAGGGCTAGGGTTACACAGAGTCGGTTACAATGGTAGGAGATCTACGTATCCGTATCGCCAAGCTTGCCTTCCACGCCAAGGAAAGTCCGGGACTCCCTCAGTAGCCCCTGAACCAGGCTTCAATGACGACGAGTCCGGCGCGCATGTTGTCTTCAGCATTGCAAGGCGGGTTCCTCTTCCGAATAATTTATAGAAGATTGTGAACACCAGGATAGTGTCCGGCTCTGCAAAATAAATTCCACACACAACCATAGAGAGAAATAATATTACACAAGTTCAATCTGCTGACGTATTTTGTGGCGTAACGTCACACCACTACCAAGCCTTCAAATTGTTTTTATTGTTCCATCTCAGCGTGTTTAGCGAGGCGGTTTCCTTGGCACGTCTTGTCGAAGTAGAGATCGTGTTCCCCTTATTTCAGGATTCCCATCAATACAGACGTGGGTAACCCAACGGCGCCATTGATTGCGACGCTTGGGAGATAAGCGAGTTTTATCAGGCCGGTGGGGACGCATGTTTCCATCCGCCCATATAAGGGGATAAAGATCCAACCTTTTTACCTGCGCCTTCTTCCTCCTTGGCTTATCCATCTCTGCGAACTCGAGCTCTAGCGCCCAAGCCCGCACATCTCACCTCAACCTTCTCCAAATATGTCCGGAGCGGGAGGCAAGTGGATGGCCTCCTCCGTCATGGAGGGGCATATCCAGAAGCTGCGCAGCGCCGGATACTTGTCCAGCGACATCACGCATCGGCTCCCCGACGAGGGATAGCTCATCCCCACCCCCAGGCCCCATGAGAGGGTAGTATTCCTTCCCCATTTCCTCCGCGGACTGGGCTTCCCACTTCATCCCTTTGTCCGGGGGCTCATGTTCTACTACGGCCTAGATTTCCATGATCTGGCCCCAAATTTTATTCTCAACATCTCGGCGTTTATCGTCGTGTGCGAGGCCTTCCTCTGCATCCAGCCCCACTTTGGCTTGTGGCTCAAGACCTTCAGTGTCAAGCCGAAGGTTGTGAAGGGCAGCCAAGCGGAGTGCGGAGGCTCCATGGTGGGCAGGATGTCCCATGTTACGTGGCTGGAGGGTACTTTCGTGGAAACCATTAAGGGGTGGCAATCGGGGTGGTTCTACATCACCGAGCCGCGTGACCCTGATTGGGCAACGGCCCCCGAATTCAGATCCGGTATCCCTACACGGCTCACCTCCTGGAAAGAGAGTGGCCGGATCTGGGGGGATTCGGAGAAGCTGACCGGACTCCAAGCCTGTATCCAGAAGCTGGTGGACAAGAAGCTCAAGCTTGTCAACGTAGTCCAGGTCATGCTCATCCGCCGGATTCTCCCGTGCCAACGACGGGGCTTCAACATGTGGGAGTTCGATCCGGCGCAACACCAGACTTTGAATGGGCTCTTCGACACTACGTACGAAGAGGTCTGGAAGGTGCTGTTCAAGGGCGCCGAGGCTCCCGCATCCGCTACCGAAGATCGCAGATTCAGCTCACAGCGTCCAGCTGACGAGGTAAGTGATATTGTCCTTTACGGGGCGCTTGTTATTCATTGTTTGACTCTATGCGGGATCTAAACTCCCTTTCCTTTGACAGGACTGGCTGAAGAAGGCCGCAGAGGCTATCTGTCCGGCCCCATTGCCAGAGGACCCAGCTGACACCCGCCTAACGGGGCTGCTGGCTCCGGCACCCCACATGATGCCAGAGAAGAAGGCCAAGAAGAAGGCCACGGGGACTCGGAAGAGTTCCCGTTTTTAGGTGCTATCGGATGATGAATCCGAGGCCGACTCCTCCCACCAAGGCGAGGAGGAGAAGAAGAAAGCCTCTCCCCCAGCGGGGGGAGGGAAGAAAAGGAAGGCCTCCCAAACAAGGGAGGCCGAAGGGTCCAAGAGGGGAAAAACTCTTCCCCCGGACTGTTCCGCCAACGCTAGTGACGACGACGAGGACTGACCTCCAAGGGCCAAGCCTCTGGCGAGATCGTAAGTATCCGGACTCCCGAATAACTTCAAGGTTTTCGTTTTCCGCCACATTATGTCTTTCTAATGCCGCATACAACCCTGCAGTCCGCCTAAGGATGATCTCCCCTCTTCGTCGAGCGGGTCCTTAGGGGCGTCGGATATGGATTCTCTTTCGACTGCCTCCACCCCCCGTGATGCGGACGATGCCGAGGTGGGATCCCAGGAAGGGACCCACCAGGAGGAGAGGGCCCCGGAGGTGTCGCAGGACAACCTCCCGGACTTTGCACCGGACTCAGCCCCGGAACCCATAGTGGCTCCGGAGTCCGGCGGGCGACCCCTTCGTAAGAAGGGAAAGACCACGACGCCGGCTGCCCCCGTCCAACCGGAGGTGCTGGATAATTTGCTGGAGGCACTCAACGGCGCCTCCATCGAAGAGGAACACCGCACTGTTATGAGTGCGGTGATTCAGAAGGTTCAGCTCGCCAAGAGCTGGCTGACCGAAGCCTGCAGCAACCTTCTAACATGCTTTGAGGTAAGAATTTCAATATATGTAAAATGGTACCACATAGACAGTAGCCCCTGATGCTCGGTTCGGTGTTCGGAAAGAAAAGCCGGACTGAGGATCTTTAGAAAGATAAACGCGGGAGTCATGAAAATATGTCAATATGGGATTGCAGGCTGTGCTGCTGACCTCTGCCGCCTGACTGTGGAGGTCAATACTTTGAAGGAAACCCTCGAGCGGTCCGAGAACGAGCTCGGCCATGCCAAGAAGCAGCTCGAGGAAAAAGAAGGTGAGTACTACCTTATGAAAATTGTACCTTACAGAAAAGGATTTGGTTGCAAGAAAAATGACAAGGATAACTGGGGTATTGCAGGGGCCACTAACGAGGTGGCGACTCTGAAGGAGGCGGTGGCCGCGACCGAACGCAATGCGGCTGCAGAGCGCACCGAGCGAGAGAAACAGGAGGCGCGGGTGGCGGAGGTATAGCAAGAGCTTCAGGATCTCGTGAGGAAACATGAGAGCCTGGAGCGTGACTCGAAGACTCGAGAGTCTGAGCTTGCAACGACTCTTGAGAGTGCCAAAGTCGCTAAGGCCGAAGCCTACAAGGCCCTCCAGGAGATCGAGGCGGTAAAGAAAATAGCAGCGGGTAAGGCATTTTTCATGCAAAGTAAGCATGTGAGTGTTAATTACCCGTCGCTTACCCGAATTCGGAACTCTCCAGGAGCGTTCGCAGATCTTCCTCGCAGCGTGTCCGATGCTGCCGCATTCTACCGGGCCGAGGAGGGGAGCTCGACGGAGAAGGTCTTCTGGTCTCAGTATGCTGAGGCCGAACATCTGGTGCCCCTTAGCGACCAGCTGAAGCAGCTAGTCGAGCTCCACAAGGCAGCCGAACAGGCCATGAAGGGCCTCATAGTTCGGCTGTGGCCTAAGGAGGCCATGCCTGGGAGCTACTTCGGCCTGGTGCGGCGGCTGGTGGATGCGTGCCCGTGGGTTGAAGTCATCAAGCACTCCGCCTGTATTGAAGGTGCCCGTCGGGCCCTTGCCCGCGCAAAGGTGCACTGGGGCAAGATGGATGCCCAGAAGCTTGTGACGGACCCACCACCAGAGGGCAAGGAGTATCGTACGCCCGAGATGTATTATAAGTGTGTGCTGAAGGGCGCCCACACTATTGCGGGTGAGTGCTCCAAAGATGTAATATTTGAGTAGACTCGCATTTTGTTATCCTGTGCGCTGAAAACTTGGTTCATATGCGCTAAGCAACGCTTGTTAATTTAAAATATTACCTTCTGTGCGGATGTTTATCAAATCTGAGAGATGGCAAGTCATCGGCTTTAGCCCCCATGCCACGAGTGCTGGGGTGTTCGGGATAAACTCGAGCGCTCTTGTTCCCATTTTTGGGTCCATCTAGGGAGGCGCTCAACACAACGAACAAGGCAACCGGACTTAAAATGCTTGAACACTCTCACTTAGCCATAGAATTCTATAATTTTAAATTTCGGCGAAGCACCTAGTTTTCGGAAGGCCGAATTTGGGGCGCTATCCACGCCTTGGCCAGACAGAATCCGGCTCCTCGCTCGAAGCAGCATAAGTCTTTAGGGACTCGCAAAGAACCTCTCGAACAGCGACCAGCTCTCGCCTCATCATGACGGTCAGTTTTAGCTTTCTCCACTGAGGCGTTAACCCAGCTCAACTAGGGCGCAATCGCAGTGGTTCTCCCAGTGCTACCTTAGCTGATAAAACGAAATGTAAGGTACCAAAACATGGGAGCCGGGCAAACCCAACTATTGACCCAAGAACATGATTCGGAGCCGATGCATATAATGCTATAAGTTCGGGGTGCCGCACTTGTGAAAGTGTTTGGACTTATCACACCATAACACAGGAAACATAAGCCCCTGGTGTATTTAGCCGTACCAAAATGTACGGATGCAACATGTCATAGATGAACATATGTGTAAGAAAGAAATGCAATTAGAAGCAAAAATGTGCTGCATTGCTTTATTCAATAAAAGCTGCTGTAAGTGCAGGACGATACAAGTGGTGCAGTAAGCAAGGGATAGGACTGTTTAAAATGTCCCCCTCTAGGGGTGGGCTACGGAATAATGCATAAAACAGATTTAATGCTCATAATGGAGACCACCTGGATTTTCGTTGTAGCCTTTCTCCTTCCCTGGCTGTTGTATCGTGGGTTCGGCATGTCTGCTGCCGGACAGGGCCTCTGAAGAACGGAGTCCTGTAGGTAAAAAATAAAAGGAAAAGAAAAAGAAACGACACACTTAAGTGCCCCTGGTGCGGTTGAGCCACAGTTTGGGCTTATCATGGTCGAGCCCCTTGCCCCATGCCCATGGTATCTTCAGAGAGTAATGGAGTACGCGAAGGGTCTGTCTTAATGTTTTACAGGGGCTGGGGTTGGGGCCGCACTGCTAAGCGTGCTCGGAACGTGCCAGGTGGTCGTGTTGTAGGTTACTCCGGGTACGCTTAGCTGTGTTCGGCCGCTTGGCAGCCGGACTCGAGAATTGCCTTAAAAGGCTGCTTTGTACTTCTGCCGCGAGAGCCGCTGTATGTTCCTCCGTTCGGAGGGAGCGTTTAGTGTTTCCGTTGACCGTGATGACTCCTCTAGGGCCTGGTATCTTGAGCTTGAGGTATGCGTAGTGCAGCACCACGTTGAACTTTGCGAACGCGGTACGTCCAAGCAAGGCATGATAGCCACTGCGGAACGGGACTATGTCGAAGATTAACTCCTCGCTTCGGAAGTTATCCGGGGATCCGAAGACCACTTCCAGTGTAATTGAGCCTGTACAATTGGCTTCTACACCTGGTATGACGCCTTTGAAGGTCGTCTTGGTAGGTTTAATCCTTGAGGGGTCTATGCCCATTTTGCGCACCGTGTCCTGATAAAGCAGGTTTAGGCTGCTACCGCCGTCCATCAGGACTCTGGTGAGATGAAATCCATCAACGATTGGGTCTAGAACCAATGTGGCGAACCCACCATGGCGAATGCTGGTGGGGTGGTCCCTTCGGTCAAAGGTGATCGGGCAAGAGGACCATGGATTGAACTTCGGGGCAACTGGCTCCATCGCGTATACATCCCTGAGTGCATGCTTCCACTCCCTTTTGGGTATGTGCGTGGCATATATCATGTTCACCGTCCGCACCTATGGGGGGAAACCCTTCTGTCCTCTATTGTTCGGCGGTCGGGTCTCTTCCTCGTCGTCGCTATGTAGCCCCTTGTCGCTGTTTTCGGCAATTAACTTGCCTGCCTGCTTGAACACCCAAGAGTCCCTATTGGTGTGGTTAGCTGGCTTTTCAGGGGTGCCATGTATCTGGCACAAGCGGTCGAGAATTCGGTCCAAATTGGATGGACCCTGAGTTATTCTTTTGAATGGCTTTTTCCGTTGACTGGGTTTAGAGTCTCTGAATCCGGCATTGACTGCCGTATCCTCACTGTTATCGCCGTTAATGCGGTGTTTGTTTTTGTTGCGACGCGACCTGCCTCTACGGTCCTTGATATCTGGACTGCCAGAATTTTTGTTGAGGTTGTTGCTGCGTGCTAGCCAGCTGTCCTCACCCGCACAGGAGCGGGTCATGAGTGATGTAAGGGTTGCCATGGATTTCGGCTTTTCCTGTCCCAGGTGCCGGGCAAGCCACTCGTCGCGGATGTTATGCTTGAAGGCCGCGAGGGCCTCGGCATCCGGACAGTCAACGATTTGGTTTTTCTTGGTTAAGAACCGTGTCCAGAATTGTCTGGCCGATTCGTCTGGCTGCTGAATTATGTGGCTTAGGTCATCTGCATCTGGTGGTCGCATGTACATGCCTTGGAAGTTATCGAGGAATGCGGCTTCCAGGTCCTCCCAACTCCCGATTGACTCTGCTGGCAAGCTGTTAAGCCAGTGCCGAGCTGGTCCTTTAAGTTTGAGTGGGAGATATTTGATGGCGTGGAGATCGTCTCCGCGGGCCATGTGGATGTGGAGGAGATAGTCCTCGATCCAGACCGCAGGGTCTGTTGTGCCATCATAAGATTCAATATTGACGGGTTTAAACCCTTATGGGATTTGATGATCCATTACCTCATCTATGAAGCACAGTGGGTGTGCGGCGCCTCTGTACTGGGCGGTATCGCGACGGAGCTCAAAAGAGCTTTGTTTGTTGTGTTCGTCCCGGCCAGAGTTACTGTGTCCGGGGTGACGGTGATCGTCACGTATCGTGGGGCGCCCACGTGATCCATAGATCGATCTTGATTGTCTTGCCTTATCCTCCAATATGTCTCGCAGGTCCGGAGTGTTCCCCTGTGGCCTTGTGCTTTTCGAGCGATGCCGGGGTACGAGTCTAGTGAAGGGCCTTGAGGCCTCTCTGTCGCGACCACGGGGTGGTCGATCAGCCGTATTGTCTCCTGGTGAAGCGGGATCATATGCCTCCACCTCTAATCGGGGGAGCAGCTTACGTTTGGGGTAGCTTTTGGAGGGGCGTTCGAGTTCATGCTCTTCGGCCGCGAGGACTTCGGTCCATCTGTCGGCTAGCAGATCTTGATCAGCTCTAAGCTGCTGCTGCTTTTTCTTGAGGCTGTTTGCCGTGGCCATAAGTCTGTGTTTGAAACACTCCTATTCGATGGGATCCTCAGGTACGACGAATTCGTCGTCGTCGAGGCTTGCCTCGTCTCCGGAGGGAGGCATATAGTCCTCTACCTCTTCTTCGCCCGCTCTCTCATGAGGGCTGGCGTCCCCCTCCTCCTGTGCTGGATCTTGCTGGAGTGGGTTGTCTTCGGCACTATCCGGTGTATTATTGTCTCCGGTGCCGGAATTCTCATTCTTGCTATGGCGGGATTTAGAGCGGTGCCGCTGACGCCGACGCTTGGGCTATTTCTTGGAGGGGTCATCCTCCGCTATTCCTTCGCCCTTCCCATCCTTTGGGATATCCACCATGTATATGTCGTTCGAAGAGGTGGCTTTCCAGTGCCCGGTGGGCGCTGGTTCTTCGTCGTCTCCGGCATCATCGTCCATACCGTCGATGTCCTCAGAGTCGTAATCTAGCATGTCGGTTAGATCGTCGACAGTGGCTACCAAGTGGGTGGTGGGTGGGCTCTGAATTTCTTCGTCGTCCGCATCCCAACCGTCCTGGCTGCAGTTCGGCCAAGCCTCTCCTGATAACAAGAGGCACTTTAGTGAACTCAAGATGTCGCCAAAAGGTGAGTGTTGAAAGATGTCTGCCGCGGTGAACTCCATGATCGGCGCCCAATCGAATTCGACTGGAGGGGGCGCGGGAGGTCCGGAGTCCGGCAAGGAGTCCGACACCTCGGAGTCACGAGCTTCATGGGGGACAAGATCGGTGTTCGCCTCTATCGCCATAGAGGTTGCAGCCCCCGAGGTGGTGTCTAGCCATCCATCCTTGGTCTGCGCAGCCGACTCCGAGTCGAAGATCGGAGCGGGTTCGAGTGCGGCCTCCCGGGTACTGTCCGGCTGCAGAGCTAAATCATGCCCATCGTGATAGTACGGCACGCTCGGCTGTGGCTCGAATCCGTCGAGGATCAAGTCCCGTGGATGTCAGCCGTGAAGTTCAAACTTCCAAATCTGACCTCACGGCCAGGGGCGTAGCCTTCGATCTGCTCCAGCTGGCCAAGCGAATTGGCCCGCAGTGCGAAGCCGCCGAATACGAACATCTGTCTGGGGAGGAAGGTCTCACCCTGGACTGCATCGTCGTTGATGATCGAAGAAGCCATCGAGCCTATCGGTGACGACACAGAGGAACTCTCAATGAAAGCACCAATGTCGGTGTCAAAACCGGTGGATCTCGGGTAGGGGGTCCCAAACTGTGCGTCTAGGCGGATGGTAACAGGAGACGAGGGACACGATGCTTTTACCTAGGTTCGGGCCCTCTTGATGGAGGTAAAACCCTATGTCCTGCTTGATTAATATTGATGATGTGGGTTACAAGAGTAGATCTACCACGAGATCAAGGAGGCCAAACCCTAGAAGCTAGCCTATGGTATGATTGTTTTTCGTCCTATGGACTAAAGCCATCCGGTTTATATAGACACCGGAGAGGGCTAGGGTTACACAGAGTCGGTTACAATGGTAGGAGATCTACATATCCGTATCACCAAGCTTGCCTTCCACGCCAAGGAAAGTCCCATCAGGACACGGGACGAAGTCTTCAATCTTGTATCTTCATAGTCTTGGAGTCCGGCCGATGATGGTAGTTCGGCTATCCGGACACCCCCTAGTCTGGGACTCCCTCACCAATGTTGGGCCTTGTTGGAGGAGTTTTATTCAAGGCGAACTGTCAGGGGGTTCCAATAAACCCGACCGCGTAAGGAACGCAAAATCAAGGAACATAACACTGGTATGACGGAAACTAAGGCGGCAAGAGTGGAACAAAACACCAGGCATAAGGCCGAGCCTTCCACCCTTTACCAAATATATAGATGCATTAATTAAAAATAAGAGATACTATGATATCCCAACATAATCATGTTCCAACATGGAGCAATCTTCAACTTCACCTACAACTAACAACGTTATAAGAGAGGCTGACCAAAAGCGGGAACTTAGCCAAACAACGATTTACTAGGAAGGTGGGTTAGAGGCTTGACATGGCAATAAGGGAGGCATGGTAAACAAGTGATAGTGTCGTGGAATTGTCACGTCAGATGTCCTTAGTGTGAGGACTTAGTCGTGAGGCCAACGCATCTATGCAGTAGCTTGAAGGGGTTGGTCGGAATCAAGAGACGCGATGCAATCAACACACAAGACAAGGATTTAGACAGCTTCGGGCCCCGGGAAACATCATCCGGTAATAACCCTAAATGCTGTTTGTGGCTAGGTCTCATTATGATCATGAGGGAGTCGCCGGTAAGCCGGCTCTTGTGTCTAGCCCTAGAGATTGTTTCTTCTTGCTTGTCCTCTTTGGGGAGCCCTGTCCCTCCTTATATAAGTTGAAGGGGCGGGTTACATGACTAGTCCTAGTAGGATTAGGATTACTCTATTACAAGTGGAGTCCTAGTCTTGCTTCCTTTGTAGGATAACATTCCCTATGCCTTTTCTCTTAAGCCGGCCCACCATAGCATGAGCCGGCCTTCTGGGCCTTGGGCCTTGTCTTCTATCTGACCCGCCATCAGGGCCATCCGTGAATTGCCGGGCTCGTGAGTCGCCACTCCGGCAGGTTACCAATGAAAAGGCCCAGCCCGGCCGGGTCATACTTCCGGCCGGGTCATACCGCGGGGTATATCCCCGACATTAGCCCCCAGATTAATTTGGATTTATCCATGTTAAACTGATACTGTAAAATAAACACAAGAACAAACTTGATAGGTTGTGCTCCGGGTTAAATATTTTCTTGAACCGGCACCTGATCATCTTTAAGTCCTTGTCATTTCCTCCTGGATGAATACTCAACATCTTATAACAAATATCCTTTAACAGATATGTCCAAACCTTGCCAATGCAAAAAATCCAGGCACTTCTTCTAAAAAATCGGGGTCAATAGGCGAGCTTCATAACCAATTTGCTGACATTGGCTCTTGTAGAGAAATACTATAAGAAATAATCCATTTGAGTCGGCCTTCAATGCTCTGACTTGACAAAAATATTAGTCTTTGAAATATTGAATTGATATTCAGCCGGCTTAGAGATGTAAATCTTGCCGACTTATGATTACCAAATTTGCCGAGTTATAAATAAATGATGTCGGGTCATGTAATTGTTGCTGATGCCGGGTTAATCTTATGATGACGCCAGGTCATAAACTTTGCAGATTTCTCTGATATAATATAATACCTGATTTGCTCAAAACTGAGAATTTGAAGTTATTCCTCCGTTATATGCATATCACATGTAGCCCCCAAGTGTCGGGTTGTCATGCTTGCAGCAACCTAGGACTTGCAATTGTCTTATGCTCATGAAAACTTCAACCGGCATAGCGATAGAAAGAAGCAACTAGCAAGCAAAGATAGAAGTGATATCGAGGGTAATGATCATCTTGCTTGAGATCCCGCAAAAAAGAAGAACGAGTCCAAGAAGAAGACAAACGGACGTAGTCGAACGAATCCTCACAATCCACAACGTTACCGGAACTAAGAAACAACACCGGAAAGAAGCAAACAACATGGTAAACAATCATCACATAACATGGCATGATGCACATTCAAGTATGATGCATGTCCGGTTTAAATGTGCATGACATGGCATAGTGCACAAACAACACTACAATTTAAGTGGAGCTCAATATACAACAAGTTGCATATTGACGAAACACCACATCCAATTATTTAGTTCTCTCTCGTTTATGAACAAGACAAGTTTAAATGTTGGTTAACATGGCAAGAGGTGAAACATGAGCAAACCACCTATTTAGGCAAGTTTAAATGATGCTGGAAACAACAAACAACAATTCTGTAAAATCCCCATATATTATTTAGCAATTTAATGCAACAACAACTTTAAACATTTTAAATGTTGTTATCATGACGCGGATGACATATTCAACTTTTATGCATTTTTTATGAAAATGTTGACATAATATAAGATATGAAGCATTTGTCACCATGGCGGAACAAAAGGGGTGCCATGGCAATGACAACGAAAATGGTGCCACGACAACATTCCGATGATCCAGCAACTCGTTGAGATACTGGTGCAAAAGAAAGTGTGGGCGTGAGCATGCAAAACATGGCGGGGTGATCCCGAATTACCGGGTTCCCACGGGTCGATGACATGGCAAACGAGGAGGAACGTGCAAGGATCAACTCGGACATGGTGCAAACACGAGCACCTGATACAACACACGTGCATTCGGTCCACGCGTGATCGTCTCGTGGTTATACCTTTCTAGTGTGCTTTGTCAGAGCGGTTCGAGTTCGTCGAGGGAAGTAGTGGTATACGGGCCATAGTAGAAGTAGTCGTTCTCGCGACGGTAGTGGAAGTAGTTGTACATGTTTCATAGATGAACTTGGCGTAACCATGCAGCAGTCAAACTTGACAACGGTAGTGGTACATGTTGTCTTGTCGAATCCGAGCAACGGTAGTCATACACGACATGTTGTGGAAGTAGTGGTACACATATTGTAGGAACTTGACAGAATACAGTCTCCGGGGTCGTCGCGGTACTGGTAGCTCGTGTAACTCCATAGTTCGTTGCGTAATCGTACACGGGTCTATGGCGAAGATAGTCGTACATGCATGTAGATGAACTTGACAGGTCCTGACGTCCTGGTACTTGGCGTCCTCTTGGCCTTGACGATGAAGAAATGAAACGCGATGGTAGTGGTACTTGGCCCTGCCTCGGGAGGCCATCGGAGGTGCGTGGGGGCAGCAGAGATGGCACTACGCGGACGCGGGCAGAAGACGGGTGATGGGGTGGCGAGGTGACCCGAGGCGTGAGGAGGGGGATCCCGGTCGCGGCAAGAGAAGGAAGCGGGGCAACGTCCTTGTCAGATGGAGCTAGTGCAGGAGAACCATGGCGAGGCCGAAGGTGGTTCTCGGGCAGGAGGTGCCCACGGCTGGAGCAGAGGAGCTCGGTAGGCGGCGTTGGAGCAGGGCAACAGCGAGGCGAGGGACAGGTCGGGCGCGGCAGGGACGGCTTGCGGGAGCTCCGGCGAGGGAACCGGTGGCCGGGGACGGGCGAAACGGCAACGAGGAGGCCGGGGATGCGGAAGACGACGTGGAGCCGCGGCACTGGTCGTGGTCCTGGGAGGCGGATCCGGAGCGGGGGGTCACCGACGAGGAACTGGACGGGGCGGCGCGGATAGGACGGCGCTGGTCGCGCGCGGGGTGGAGAGTGATGGCAAGAGGCTCGGGGTAGCGCGTGGTGGACGGGGCTCGCCGGCGGCTGCGAGCTGAAGAGCTACGGGGACAAGGTGGCACGGGGTCGGGCAAGAAGCCCTCGCGGCGGCGCAAGGAGGAGGATGAGGGGATAGAGAGGGAGATAACGAGGGGATCGGGTGAGGGTTAGGTTAGAAAGGGGCGCCGACTTGTCCTAGGCCTGGGTGGTGGGCTACGGGAGGCCGCGGTGGCCTGAGCCGGCTGCTGGGAGCTGGCTGAGCTGCGGCTGCTCTCCTTCTTCTCTCTCCCAAAAACAGAAAAATGTCAAAGAAAAAAAGAAGAAATGAAGGTAGAGATAGAATTTGGGCATGGGGATTATTTTCCCGGACTCACAAAAATGTGAGGAATTTGACAAAAGTAGATTGAGGATTTTTAGAGGAAATAATATCCACACCAGTTGGATTTAACTCAGACAAGTTTGAATTTCGAAACCCATTCGAATGAACTCCAAATGGGTTGAAATTATAGGGGGGTGACCCTAGACACCAGATGTGATTTATGGGCAGATTTGAAACATTTATGGAGAAGCAAAATTGCAACTCAATTTTACTAAAACGTCGAAAAGGAAGGATAGAAAGTTGAGTCGGATAAAAGAAGAGTTGAAGAATAATGTAAATGTCTTATGGGTGATTTCCAGTTAATGGAATATTTATTATAGCTCCCTAATAATATTGGGAGTATATGTTCTAAAGAGAAATCACCATGCAAATTCCCTCGATTTAAATAGATCGATGATCTATGCAATTTATTTAGCTGATGTTTAAAAAGGGTTGCATGATGACATGACGCAATGATGAATGCAACGAACAAAACAAAACACACGGCGACAACGAGAAACATGGACCAGCTATAAGTCTTCTGGAGCGTCGGTCTTGGGGCGTCACACGTCCATCGTCTTGTTGCACTATCTGCTATTCCAGTGGGGATGTTTCATTCTGTCCTCCGGAATGTGAGGGTATAACTTGTATTGATCTCAATCTATAGCCAATTCGCCATGAATGCTTACACGAGCTCACGCACGCCGCACACTAGCCATGGCTGAAGCCACCAACTCCGTTCCCAATCCTCACGCAACACACACACACTACGCATATATCAGCGTACACCCTCAACGGTCCCAGTTTGGGCCTTCAAGCCACTGGGGAAGTCGTCCATCGCGAGTGGGCCATGCGGCTGACGGCCCATGAGTCGAATCCATGTCAACTCGTGCTTCTGGTTGACTGGCTCTGCCCTTGTGAGCGTTGACATCCCCCTCTCTTTCAGAACCGGCTTAACCCCAAGCCGGGGCTCGCGAAAACAACTGGCGAAGCGAGTCCTTGTCCTTCTAGGTTGCTGTAGATGCATCTCCACCACTCCACTGGATCAAGGCTTGAGCCACGGAACGATTGTCCGAGCGGTGAATGCGCTCCTGCAGGATCTTAACAAGGATTTGGAGGTGAGCATCGGCACAAGGAAGTGAGTCAATTACCTCGTAATGTGGTTGCACAAAGCGCTTCAGCTGCAAAACATGAAAGGCCGGATGGATACGGCTAGCTGCTGGCAATTGCAGCCAGTAAGCCACCTCGCCAATTTTCTCCAGAATGAGGAAAGGCCAAAAGTACTTGAATGCAAGTTTGTGATTTGCCCTGTGCGCCACTGACGATTGCACATATGGCTTGAGCTTGAGGAACACCCTGTCACCCACTTCAATGTCCTCTCTGTGCGATGTTTGTTGGCCTGGTGTTTCATTCAACGTTGCACACGCAACAGGTGTTGACAAACTTACTGTTTCACAACTTCCCTGGCTTCCAACCATTGCTGCAAATCAACCGGAGCAACTGTATCTGAAACTGATATCCCAAAATACCTGGGGCTATGCCCATAAAGAACTTCAAATGGTGATTTGTTCAGAGCTGAATGCCAGTTTGTATTGTACCAGAACTCACATAGAGAAAGCCATTGGACCATTTGCTCGAGCGGGAACTGATAAAGCATCTTAGGAAACACTCAACCTGTTGATTCACTCGTTCGATTTGGCCATTAGTCTCCATATGATATGCAGTGCTCATGTTAAGAACAATCCCAGTTTTCTTAACCAATGCTTGCCAAAAATTGCTGGTAAAGATATGATCCCGATCTGACACAATGTACAGAGGCATGCCATGAAGCTTATAGACATTGTCCAGGAAAAGATCAGCAATTTTCTAAGACGTGTAGGGGTGTTTGACAGGAACAAAGTGGCCATATTTTGTAAATTTGTCGATGATGACCATAATGCAGTCAAACTGACCCGAGGGAGGTAAACCTGAGATAAAGTCCATTGTTACAGTTGCCCAAGCCTTGGTAGGAACTGGTAATGGGGATAGCAGTCCAGGGTAAGCCACTCTCTCAGGTGTCTCTTGCTGACACACTAAGCAAGATTGCACAAACTGCTGAACAACTTTCTTCATGCCAACCCACTTAAAAAGAGCACGAATTCTCTTATAAGTAACTGGGAAACCTGAGTGCCCTCCTAGGGGTGTGTCATGGAAGGGTTGGCAAATTTTTATATGCAATGTACTATCATTGCCCACCCAGATGCAGCCCTTGTACCTTATTAACCCATTAACTAGCTGAAATTTATCCTTGGAGCCTGGTTGTAGGGTCAGTTGGCACAGTAACTCTTGTGCTTTTGGATCATTTGAGTAACTCTTGACAACTTCACCAAGCCAACTGGGCTGAGCATATGATATTGTTAGGAGCTGAGAATCTGCATGAGGCCTTCTAGAAAGAGCATCTACTGCTGAATTGTTAGATCCCTTTTTATACATGATCTTATAGTTGAGGCCCATCATTTTGGTGAGTGCTTTTTCCTGCCAAGGTGTATGCAATCTTTGATCAGACGGGTGAACCAGACTCTTCTGATCTGTCTTGATAATGAACTCCTGGAATTGCAAGTATGGTCTCCACTGCTCAATAGCTAGTAGTATTGGCATGTATTCCTTCTCATACACAGAAAGACCTCTGTTCTTAGGACCCAAGGCCCTGCTGACAAATGCAATTGGATAATCCTGCTACATAAGAACAGCCCCAATGCCAACTTCACATGCATCTGTTTCAACCACAAACTGCTTGGAGTAATCTGGAAGGGCTAATACAGGAGCATGAATCAAAGCCTGCTTCGGTGTCTGGAAGGCTAAATCAGTAGTGGGAGTCCACACAAATATAGCCCCCTTTTTCAACAAGTCAGTCAGAGGTCTGCTAATCACACCATAGTTTTTGACAAATTTCCTGTAGTATCCAGTTAAGCCCAAAAATCCTCTGACCTGCTTCACATCCATAGGAACTGGTCAATTCTTAACAGCTGGAATTTTACTGGCATCAGTGGAAACCCCCTTGTCACTTATGACATGACCCAAATAAGCAATCTCTTGCTTTTTCACATTTACTGAGTTTTACATTCCATTGTTTTTCTAGTAGAATACCCAATACCTTGTCTAGATGCAGGAGATGTTCCTTGAGGGATTTACTGAAAACTAGAATATCATCAAAGAAACATACAACACAGTGATCCTCACCTCTCAAGGATGGAGCTAGATCTGTGTTCATTGCTCCTTGGAATGTATTGGGAGCCCCAGTCAGCCCCATGGCCACAACAGTTAACTCGTAGTGACCAATGTGTGTCTGAAAAGCAGTTTTAAACTCTTCCCCTAATGCAAGTCTGATCTGATGATATCCTGCTCTGAGGTCCAATTTAGAAAACCAACGATCTCCAGCAAGTTCATCTAGTAGCTCATCAATAATATGAATAGGGTATTTGCTTTTCACTGTGAGTGCATTGACATGTCTGAAGTCTATGACCAACCTCCAAGCTCCTTCTTCCTTCTTTTTGACCATTAGTGCTGGAGAAGAAAAAGGACTATTACTCACTTGAATTAACCCTCCCTACAACATTTCTGCCACCTGCTTTTCCATTTCAATCTTCAGGTGAGGAGGAATTCTGTATGGTCTAATAGACACTGGTTGAGCTCCAGGTATCAGGGGAATACTGTGGTCATACTGCCTTCTGGGAGGTAAACTAGTTGGGGGAGCAAAAACCTCAGCATACTTGTCTAATAAAGCTTGTATCTCAAGTAACTGCTCACTCTTTTTAGTAGTGATGTTCTGAAAAATTGCCATGACAGTGAGTTCACACTCTTCAGGCAATTCCCCTTGTAGGGTAACAGTAGTGCCCTTATACTGGAAGGAGAGCCATTTCTGTTCCCAGTCCATGTACATTGGACTATGCTTGGCTAGCCAATCGAGGCCCAAAATACTATCATATCCTCCAAGGGTTAGGACTCTGAAATCATGCACAAAGTTTTCTCCCTGACAACTCCACTGGCAGTGTTTAACCTGCTATGAACAGCACAACTTCCCTCCTCCTGCAACCTTGACAGAAACCGACATAATTTCAGTCATTGTTGGAAACATCTGTTGATGAGAATTGTCCACGAATGAATGAGTGCTCCCTCAGTCAACTAGAAACCTTAGCTCAATACCTTGTAGAAGTACTGGTAAGGTTAGGGACAACTTTGACATACTGTTGCTTACAGTAGCTGCTGAGAGCATCATCAAATTGTCAGAATCACTATCAGATTCATCCAGGGATGTAGCGGGGCTCTGTAATTTCTCAATGAGTTCTTGCACAACTTGTAGCTGCACAGTAGACTTGCACTGATGGTCCTTGGACCATTTTTCACCATAGGTGAAGCACAATCCTTTTGCCTTCCTGAAATTCCTCAGAGAGACCCACTTATCTTTAGTAGTTTCTGGCCTTTGACTGTCAATTGGCCGATGCTCTTCTGCATTTTTGGACTTGTAAGCATACTATCCGGATGATGTAGGACTCCTTTTTGTCGTGGAACTGGCTTGGTGGTATGATACTTCTCCCAATTTCTTCGTGTAGCAGAGCTAATTCGTACGCAGTGTCAAGATCTCTGGGTTTTTGCATTGCAATGGCCATGCGGACTCCTGGTTTCAACCCGTCGATGAACCTGGTGGTATAATGCAGTGCATCAGGGATGATTTCATAAGTAGTGAGATGGACATACAATTTAGAGAATTGATCTACATATTCTTCGACAGATCTAGTCTGACCAATTCAGAACATCTTCCTTAGCAAATTCTTGTGTTGGTTACGTCCAAATCTTGATTGCAGGAGATTGCAACATTCAGTCCACTGTAACCCCACTATTCTCCTCTACACAGACTCCAACCAGCGAGCAGTTGCCCCTTCGAATTGAGTGGTGGCATACGATATTCATCTGTTGTGGTGCGTGCCCCATTGCTTGAAGCAGTCCTTGCATCTCGCTTGCCACAACCTGGGATTTGAGCCATTTAACCGTGACAGCTCGACTCTCGGCCATGAAGTGTACTACTCACCTTGATCCAGTGCGATGAGCTCGGGAGACTGAAGGCAATTCACGCCCACTCCTGGCCGGAGGTGGGACGTAGATGTTGTGATCCTTGGACTTACTAAACCTGTCCGCTCCATGGGAATCAGCAGGAACCGCGTCCTGGCTTTCTTCGGCGTCTCTGCTTGATGAGGAAGGCCCTCCGGTCCAGCCATTGCAGTCGGCCTTGTCCCGTCGCTCCCAATCCGAGCGGATCTGGTAGATTTCAAGGAGGAGCTCAGAGCAAACACTGTCGACGCATGCTGTGATGAGACCGTCCAAGGTCTTGGTCGAATCCTGGAGCAATTTGGTCATGGACTTGAGGAGGTCTTTGCTGTGTACCTTGAGGCGCTGATCGAGGTCGTCGGAGATGGTGGATTTAATGAGCTTGTGGATGCTGCGCCCTTCCGCCGACAGCCCATCCATGTCTTGCCGCCGCCGCAATTCGCTGAACCTGGTGCGGTGTGGGTGGTGGGGAATCTCCAGGATGGAACGGCTCTGAAGCCAGATGTGAGGGTATAACTTGTATTGATGTCAGATCTATAGCCAATTCGCCATGAATGCTTACACGAGCTCACACATGACACGCACTAGCCATGGACGAAGCCACCAACTCCCTTCCCAATCCTCACGCAACACACACACAACGCATATATCGGCGTACACCCTCAACGGGCCCAGTTTGGGCCTGCAAGCCACTAGGGAAGTCGTCAATCGCGAGTAGGCCGTCCGGCTGACGGCCCACAAGTCGAATCCATGTCAACTCATGCTTCTGGTTGACTAGCTCTGCCCTTGTGAGCGCTGACATGGAAGAAGAAGGGCTACCCCTCCCTGCTCGAGTGCTCGACCTCCAGAAGTTGTAGGAGGAGCCACTACAAAAGAAATACACTTCCGTGATGATATGTGTTTGTCACAGTAGGTCGTGTTTTCTGTCATGCATGTACTCCCTCCGATCATATTTTCTTTGTGTATAACATCTCACACGCATGCCAAGAAAGGGCTCGCTTGATCTTTCTGGGACTAATTTGCCCCTACTTTAGTGCTGGATTGTTATTAACTTGCATGCAGCCGATTGGCTCTCACATGCGGTCGCCTTGATTCCCTCAACTACCTCTCGCTCTCCACTCTGCATGGCCAACGAGAGAAGGCAAGTATTAACTGCAAATGGTTGCATGCAGCAGCTTTTGGGGGGCATAAGAGGAAATCATAGGAGAAGTAGGAACGCGCAGAGTAAAACGAGAAAAATGAACAAAAGTTATGCGCAGAGTATAAAGAATCGGAGGGAGTACATTCTTGATGATTTTATGACAGAATGAAGATAGTCATACCTGTGCTGTCGTAGAAGTGTTCCATGACATTACCAAAATTATCATCACGGAAGTGTCCACTTCCATGACGATAAATCACGCGTCACAGAAGTGCTTGATGTTGGAAATATGCCCTAGAGGCAATAATAAAAGGATTATTATTATATTTCCTTGTTCATGATAATTGTCTTTTATTCATGCTATAATTGTATTATCCAGAAATCGTAATACACGTGTGAATACATAGACCACAATATGTCCCTAGTGAGCCTCTAGTTGACTAGCTCGTTGCTCAACAGATAGTCATGGTTTCCTGACTATGGACATTAGATGTCATTGATAATAGGATCACATCATTAGGAGAATGATGTGATGGACAAGACCCAATCCTAAGCATAGATCAGGCCGTGTAGTTCGTTTTGTTAGAGCTTTTCCAATGTCAAGTATCTTCTCCTTAGACCATGAGATCGTGTAACTCCCGGATACCGTAGGAGTGCTTTGGGTGCACCCAACATCACAACGTAACTGGGTGGCTATAAAGGTGCACTACAGGTATCTCCGAAAGTGTCTGTTGGGTTGACACAGATCGAGACTGGGATTTGTCACTCCGTATGACGGAGAGGTATCACTGGGCCCACTCGGTAATGCATCATCATAATGAGCTCAAAGTTACCAAGCGTCTGGTCACAGGATCATGCATTACGGTACGAGTAAAGTGACTTGTCGGTAACGAGATTGAACGAGGTATTGGGATACCGACGATCGAATCTCGGGCAAGTAACATACCGATTGACAAAGGGAATTGTATACGGGGTTGCTTGAATCCTCGACATCGTGGTTCATCCGATGAGATCATCGAGGAGCATGTGGGAACCAACAAGGATATCCAGATCCCGCTGTTGGTTATTGAGCGGAGAGCAGTCTCGGTCATGTCTGCCTGTCTCCCGAACCCGTAGGGTCTACACACTTAAGGTTCAGTGACGCTAGGGTTGTAAAGATATTAGTATGCAGCAAACTGAAAGTTGTTCGGAGTCTCGGGTGAGATCCCAGACGTCACGAGGAGTTCCGGAATGGTCCGGAGGTAAAGAATTATATATGGGAAGTCGAGTTTCGGCCATCGGGAAAGTTTTGGGGTTCACCGGTATTGTACCGGGACCACCGGAAGGGTCCCGGGGGTCCACCGAGTGGGGCCACCCATCCCGGAGGGCCCCATGGGCTGAAGTGGGAGGGGAACCAGCCTCTGGTGTGCTGGTGCACCCCTCCTGGGGCCCCCTCTGCGCCTAGGGTTGGGAACCCTAGGGGAGGGGGCGCCTCGACTTGCCTTGGGGGGCACTCCACCCCCCTGGCCGCCGCCCCCCTTGGGAGATCGCATCTCCAGGGCCAGCGCCCCCCTGGGGTCCATATATAAAGAGGGGGGGTGGGAGGGCAGCCTCACCCTGACATCTGTTGCCTCCCTCCCCCCTTGCTACATCTCCTCCTCCCATAGTCGCTTGGCGAAGCCCTGCCGGAACTCAGCTGCATCCACCACCACGCCATCGTGCTGCTGGATCTTCATCAACCTCTCCTTCCCCCTTGCTGGATCAAGAAGGAGGAGACGTCACGCTGACCGTACGTGTGTTGAACGCGGAAGTGCCATCCGCTCGGCGCTAGGATCTCCGGTGATTTGGATCACGATGAGTACGACTCCCTCAACCCCGTTCTCTTGAACGCTTCCGCTCGCGATCTACAAGGGTATGTAGATGCACTCCCCTCTCTCGTTGCTAGATGAACTCATAGATTGATCTTGGTGAACGTAGAATATTTTTTATTTTACGCAACGTTCCCCAACACTTCCGACAAGGGTGACTGACACGTGGAATCCACCGTATCGGAACGCCGTTAAGCTATCGGGTCGGGTTTTGGACTCGATAACCCGTTAACAGCCCCGACCAATGAGGATTTTCCACGTGTAAAATCATCATTGGCTGGAGGAAACACGTGTCGGCTCATTGTTGGGACAGATGTCATCCACTCATTGGATGGAAGGCGCCTATGATACGTAGACACATGGCACGGCCCAACAGAGGCCCATTCCTGTGAAAAGGCTGACGCGTTTGACTTGGTCAAAAGGTGGCGGGCCGGCCCATGAAAAGCCTATTAAAAGCCTATTTGCATATAGCCCATTTACAGCTCGCTAACCCAAGGCCCGTTACGCCCTATCCGAATTAGGCCTAGTAGCGTCATCTGGGCCATCCAATATGATTCCAGCCTGTTTTCACTTCTGGTGCATGTATGGCCCATGACGTCTTTCGGCCCATATGAGGCCCTATGTAACTCTTGGCCTATTAACGGCACGTGGTGAAACTGGCCCGTAATGAACAGTGTATCACTTTACACCCATTAACAGCCCGTGGTGAAACTGGCCCGTAATGAACAGTGTATCACTTTATACCCATTAACTGCCCGTTATTCCGTTGGGCCGTTTCCAACCCATGTTATCTTTCGGCCTTCTCATAGCCCATTTATTCTTGGGCTCATTTCCAGCGTTCGTTTACTTACGGCCCGTTACTGTCATTTTCTGCTTGTGGGCCAAATTCAGCCCGTGGTTACAGTCGGCCCGTTTGTGGTCCGTTAATATGTTGGACCGTTTTCATAACATCATCAAATACGTCCTATTAACGATGGCCTGTTATGGTTGGCCCATGAACGGATGGTTCCAACTCTAGCCCGTTTACGGCCATAATGCGGTCTGTTTGGCCCATGTTTGGCCAATCGATCATACGACACGTATAAGGCCCATTGATTATACGGCCCGCAGAAGGCCCATTGTTTCTACGACCCGTAGAAGGCCCATTATTTCTACGGCCCGTAGAAGGCCCACTGTTTGTACGGCCAGTAGGAGGCCCAGTGTCACTACAGTAAATATTAGCCCATGGTTATTGTGTCCTAGTTTTAAAAAAATAGGTTATTGCAGCCACTAGCAAACCGCGGAAAAAGAACTGCAATGACTACAAGCAAAAAAATAAACAAGACAACAAGGAAATAAATAAGCAAGCAACTAATGTTAGGCTATCATGGCTATTACACATATTACATCCACTGGACATCAAAGTTCGCCACCAGAGCAAATATAGTGAACAAAGCAGCATATCATATACACTGGTTGTCAAAGTTGGCGACCAGCGCAAATAAATGTCGCAGCAAAACAAATCCAGAACTGAACCCACTTCAGAAGATCTCAAGAAACAATATCCTGGGTACCCATAATGCTGGCAAGATGCTTAGCAAGCTTATTAACTTTCTCTTGTTTGGCGCTTAAATCCTCCAATGCTTGCTGTTGCACCAGAAAATATGCATCTGAATTCTGCAGGGACTTCCTCAGTCCTTCAGCTTCCTGTCGCAGCACATCTGATCGATGTCTTTCAACTTGAAGTTGAGACTTAAGAAGACAAACTGATTCAGGCAGCGAGTTTGAAGAGCTTGTGCCAGCAGTAGTGGCCAGTAACTTGAATACTACATCACGACAGGACTTTTCGGTTCCCTCACTGTCATCAAGATAGTTTTTATCAGCTTTCTTGGAGACCAGCAGGGATGTCTCACTATCTTGAACCTTATCTGCATTACTTCCTTTACCATTGGATAACGCGGTACTATTCTCCAATATTTTGTCCGCATTCTAAAAGAGAAACAAGCATACACATCACATGTTTACCATGTTGTATATGAAACTCATTTTGGTAAATGAGTTCAGTAGTAAAGTGGACAGGATAACCGCATGAAACAAACATATATCTATGTACCATGGTCACTTTATGGTCTATATAATTCTAGTTTCTGTTGCCAAATCAAGATGGAGACACAGTTCAAATAATATTTGTTCAAGACAAAGCAGAATAGATAGAATATAAGTGTGGGTAACTATAGAGCAATAACAACACTTGTAATGTGCATGACATGAGAACATAACTGATTATTCAATTGAAACTGAAATCAACAAAGGGCAGGTTACAACAGCAAACCAGTTAAAGAAATAGGTTTAAAACATACCTGTTGCGCCATTGGAGTTTCAATTCCATCCTTCAAATTTGAAAATAGTTGGTATGAGTAAATATAGCAATGCAAGAGCAAAGGAGTATGAACCATAGCTACAGAACCTGACCTGAGAACAAATCTTCTTCTCCTTTAAGCGTTGAGTTGGGATTCGGAGTGGTGGTCCTCGTGCTTTGGGCACTGCAGTTCCCTTACTAACTACTCGTGTTTGGGTGCTCTCTAGTGGAGACAGTGCTGTGTCAACTGGAACTGGGTTACTATCTACCAGGGTTGGGGTTAGAAGGGGTGTAGCTGGTTCTCTGTCCAACTGGGTAGGGGTACAATCTGCGGGATTCTGGGTTATGTGTGGTGGATCTGGTTCTTGGGCAAATACAACCGTGGTTCTATCTGCATCAACTGGTAGCACTATCTTTTCTAAAGACCGTGTTGTTACTCCCTTAGATACTGCCATCACGCTCTCCAATTCAAATGGCTGATAAATAAGAAAAGTAATTGAAAGTATAGACATTGTATGATAGATAGGTGCAATGGATAGTGGGGAATAAAAGAGGGCATGAAATAATTCATATTTATGTTGTCTAACCAAACAGGATAGCGTGACACAATTTCACATATATGATGGCTAACTAAATAGGATAGCATGACACAATTTCACATTATGATGGCTAACTAAAAAAGATGGAAAGACATAGTTCAAAATATGAGACTATGTAAACAGAATGACATGACATAACTATATAATGTGTTTATTAAATATGTTGGCATGCCATAATTCACATACATTCACGGATACAATGCCATAATTCAAAATATGATGACTGTAAACACTAAACAGGATGAGATGATATAACTATATGATGTCTTTATTAAATGGGTTGCCATGCCATAATTCAGATAGATGATGTGTATGTACTATGTAAACATGATGGCATGATATAATTCAAATATACTCCCTCCGTCCCGAAATACTTGTCGAAGGAATGGATGTATCTAGACATATCTTAGTTTTAGATACATCCATTTTTATTCATTTCTCCGACAAGTATTTTGGGACGGAGGGAGTATGATTTATATAGTAAGCAAGTAAGCAGATGGCAATCCATATATGATGTAAAAACTAAGCAATGCAAGACAACATGCATGACATGGGTAATATAACCCTGCCAAGTTTGAGCATAGACCTCAGGGGTGAAATAGGATTGGTCATCAGTCTTTGAATCCTCCTCTGAGGAGCTCTCTGTAACCAGCAAGATGTCTGCTTCAGCAGGTAGCATTGTCTGCTCTGAATACCTTGTTTTCACTCCAGATACTTCCATCACCGCTTCAAATGGCTGATGCACAGGAAGAGTATTGAATATACAAACGTTGTCGACAAATGGAACACGTCATACAAAAAAATGATAGCATGATATAATTCACAAACATGATGATTGGCTAAACAGCATGGCATTGCATAATGCACATATATAATGCCTTTGCAACAAGATAGCATTGTATAATTCACATATATAATGTCTTGCAACAAGATGGCAATACATAGTTCACATATATGGTAATTAGACACTGAACATGTGGCATTCACACAAAGCATGTCTAAACTAATCAAATGACATAGCAATGAGAGACACCATACGCACGATATGAGCAACATAACCCTGCCAAGTTAGAGCATACACCTCGGGGGGGGGGGAATAGGACTGGTTATCTGTCTCTGAATCCTCCTCTGAGGACCTATCCGTAACCAGTGAGATATGCGCTTGGTCAGATAGCATAGTCTGTTCTGAAGACCTTGTTTTCACTCCAGAATTTGCCATCACTGTGTCAAATGGCTGATGCACACGAAGAGTAGTTGAATGTACTAACATTGCTGACAAATGTAATATGTAACGGAAAAAAAGGATGGCCTAATATAATTTACATATAAGATGACTGGGTAAGCAGGATGGCATTGCAAAATTCACATATGTGATGCCTGGCTAAACAAGATGGTGTTGCATAATTCACATAAACGGTGAATAAACTAAACAGATGGCATTCGCTCAAAGGATGTCTAAACTAAGCAGATGACATATTTGATGTATAAAGTAAGCAATGCAAGACACCATATGCATGATATAACCAACATTAGCATGCCAAGTTAGAGCGAAGACCTCAGGGGGTAAATAGGAGTTGTCTTCTCCTTCTGAATCCCCCTCAGAATAGATATCTTCCTCTCAATTACAATCTGAAATGCATGGAGGGGGGCTTCCTTTGCGCCTACCATGGAGCGACGTCTGCATGAAATTTTATTGCCACGCAAGGCTCGTCTCTTTTGCTCTACATGTTCAGTTCCATTGTTTACAATAACATTCATGCATAGGAATTTCCATTGTTTATAATAACCGTCATGCATAGCATGAAAACATAGTGAGAGTATGTAAGGAGTGCATGCAGAAATCCAGAGTGATGGTAGCAACCTGTGGATAGACCCAAAACCAAAAATAGCTGGTAGATAATGGCTTCAGTTAAAAAATACAGATAATGGCTTCTTTACTGTTTGTTTCCCACCCAACATGAAACTCATAGTAGACACCGGAGATTAACCAGATAGTAGATAGATACTATTGATAGCGCCCTGATATGTACCCCACAACCATTTAAAAACTCAAGTTTGACCGTTAGTTTGGAGCTGACTCAGAGTCTAATCGGTGAACAGGATGATAAAGTAGCATGTAATATTAAGCGATGCATAACGTAAGGAGACACGAAAGAGTGTGACCTCTCTTGCGGACCCGTGTAGTACTCGAGGTCATCTGCTCGGTTGATGATGGTAATGCAGTTTTCATGGCTGCCAGTGGCAGGGAAGAAGATCTGAGGCGGCGAAAGACAGTCTGGAGGCCGGATCCCTGCTGTGCTGGACCCTTCTGTCGTTGGAGCAGCTGAGCTGGGGTGGACGATGGCGCAGCAGGAGCGGGACAAACCACGCAAGGTTTTCTTTGACAACTATCTGTAAGAGAAGTAATTCTGTAAGGGCTCGTTTGAATTGGAGGATTCCGACAATGCAGGGATAGGAAATAGACAGGAATAGCATAGGAATGCACGTGCAAAACAGAGAATTTAAAAACACAGGATTTTTGCCAATCTGGGTGTTTGATTCACAACAATTGGAAGATCACGGGATGCAAAGAAGCATGGTGAGATTAAGTCAAACCACAAGAAAATGTACGATTATAATGCTATTATGCAACTATCTCTTAGTCTTGTGCTTCAAGTATAGGAATTTGAAAAGGAGGACAACTGAAAATTAAGATTCCTATGTTTTTTCTTTCAAGGAGACATTAAAGGAACAAATCCGTGTGCTCAGTGCACAATATATATAACATGTAGTGTAAAAAAGAGATGCAACAAGTGTACAACCTCTTTGGCGAAGCCATGTCGATCTCAGCGTGATTGGGTTGGCCGGTGAGGATGCTTCAGCTGACTTTGCTGTCGGAGGAGGGGAAGAAGATCTTAGGCGTCTAGAGGTGGAGCCCGAGGTACTGCTCCGCTGTGATGGAGGGTTTCGTCATTGGAGCAGCTCCGGTGAGTTGTACGACGCCGAGGCTGAAGCAGGACAAGAGAGACAATGAACAACGTTAACCTGAGTGGAATTCTAATAGCATCTCCAATACATGACATAAAATACATAACCACAAAGTGCTAGATGTAAAATACATCAGCCGCTCATCTCTGAACTTAACTGTCAAAAGTGAACTTAACTGTCGAAACTGAACTTAATTGTCGAAACTGAACTTAAATATCGAAACTGAATTTTGCTGTCGAAACTGAATTTTGCTGTCGAAACTGAACGCACTAGCAAGGTGAGGCTACACGTCGGTCGACTGACTTTTTCATCTCTGGTCAGTCGATTTTGCAGCCGTTGGATACGAAATCAAGGGCCTGCGGTTCATCTTCAACCTCCGCCCCCTGAGCCGCCAGCCACCACCGGCCAAGCAGCCCCCCACCGCCCTGCCCGCCCTGAAAACACTCCCCACCGCCGGTCCGCCGCCGCCCCGGCCATCCCTCTAGGCCCCCCGTGCCGAGCTTTTTCTCCGGCGATCCTCACGCCACCGCTCCGCCAACGCCCCGCCACCGCCGGCGACCACCGCCCCCATCCTGAACCCTAAGATAGATAGTGGGGTACCTCTTCGGCGAGCCCCCCTCCCTGCTGTGGCTGGTTCTTCCTTCACCCCGGCGAGCAAC